>NC_134877.1:53666716-53734216 GCF_041734735.1 Babylonia areolata
CTTTTTCTTTTTCTTCTTGTTTCGTTTTGTACTCAAGAAGCCCGCTTGTGCCTATGTGGGGTTCCTATTGTGGGGTTCCCTGTGTGTGTGTGTGTGTGTGTGTGTGTGTGTGTGTGTGTGTGTGCGTGCGTGCGTGCGTGCGTACGTGCGTGTGTGTGCGCGCTATAAATTTCTATTCTTTCCAAGAGATGGACACTCCCTCCCTACAAGCATGACTGCTTCATGGCTCTCCCTGGTATTTCGGGACAATGAATGAGAGGGAGAGAGAGAGAGAGAGAGGGAGAGAGAGAGAGAGAGAGGAGGGGTTTGGGGGGCGGGGGGGGGGATAGAGAAATGTGGAGATGGAGACAGAGATAGAGAGAGACAGACGGACCTGCAAGAGACGGGAACAGACAGACATTTATACGTACGTATATATATATATATACCACTGAGAGCGAAACGATTTGAAACTAAAGAAAAGAACGGACGAGACGAACGAACGTACAGGAGACAGACAGACAGGCACCCCCCACCCACCCCCAATGATCACCCCACACACACACACATACATCGTCCATGTTTCTGTCTAACCTCAGGGCTACAGTATCTCCATACACACACACATATATATATATATACACCGAGGCTTGGGGAAAAGAAAAGGAAGAGAAAAAAATAAAAAATAAAAAGAAAAGGCCCAGTCACCTATCACCCAGCCCCCGCATTCCCCTCACCCCCACACCCCTCTTTGTGTTTTATTCATGCATGGTGACCCACTGGTTGTCCCGTCTTTCTTTAGCTTTCCCTTCTTTTTTTTTTTCCTACTATACTTCTTTCAGACCGTGTGGTGTGCGCGGGGGAGGGAGGGTGGGGAGGTGGGGGGGGCTTGGCTTGGCTTGAGCCTTACGCACTTCCGACTATAACTGACGTGTAGTGGTACACCACTCACTACCAACTTGCTCAAAAGTACAGCTGAAGTAGAAGAAAGAAACTTTCTGTCTCTTGTCACACACACTGACACACACACACACACACACGTTATTTATCTCCCTCTATCTCTCTCTCACATCCTGCCTGTCTCTCTTTTTTACTTTCTCATGTTGTGTTTCTCTCTCTCTCTCTTTCCCCTTCCAAGCGTGTTTCACTAACGCTGAATTCACCCAGCTTACTTTTTTTCTTCTTCTTTGAAAACCCATGTTGTGGGTGTGACTGGGAATTCAGAAAACAAAACAAAAAAACAAACAAAAGGACACCTGACCCCCCGACCCCCTAATGAAGCTAATGAAAAACAAACCTCGTATAATCATCAGCTAAGACGTATCATTTCGCACAAACTGCAACACTGCTTATTCGACAAATTAATAACAAGACGGTTATTACAAACTAATCCAGTATCTTATCCTGTTTACGTGTGCCGGGAGTGTCAGTGTCAACATGAAGACTAACGTGGCAGTGATCACGACCAGCAAAATAATCATGACCATTGATTAAGTACCTGATCCGCCTTCTCGACCGTTCTGACCTTGTGTGTGTGTGTGTGTGTGTGTGTGTGTGTGTGTGTGTGTGTGTGTGTGTGTGTGTGTGTGTGAATGCGTGCGTAAAAGCGCGCACGCGTACGTGCGTGTGTGTGTGTGTGCACTCTTTACCTTAGATGGCTGCAATAAATTTATATATATAATTATTTATATAATATTTTTTTATCAACACAGCTTAAACTTTTTTTTTTTTATATAACAAAACCATACCAGAGAGAGAGAGAGAGAGAGAGAGAGAGAGATGGGGTTGGGTTGGCTAAGATTGGTGAAAGACATGAGGGTGTGTACAGATGTAGCAGGGAGGAAGCAGGATTTTTTTTCCAACTTTTTTTTGTTTGTTTTATTCTGCACAATGCCCCACCCCAAAACCACTCTCACTATACTATTTTCAACCACACCACTCTCAGTTAACCACCCGCCTCCCATCCTTCCACCCCCTCCCACCTCCCACACACCTCCTCGACTCTTATTACCGTCCTCATCAGACATACACCCTGTCCTCCATCAAAGCTTCACACACACACACACACACACACAAAACCCACAGGTGATGAAGATGGGAGATACAGGGCCCCAGACTTGGAGGGGCCATAGAAACCGAGGGAATTCAACAGAGAAAGAGACGGAGAAACTTCACACACACACACACACACACACACACAGAAAGAAAAAAAAAAAAAAGGACGACAACCTCCTCCAAACCCTCATGTGCACCCTCTCATGCCACCTGTCCTCTTTTTCCCTGTCTGCCTTGTGGGTCGAACGAAGCACCTTGCAACGGGGGGGAAAAGATTAAAAAAGAAGGAGGAGGAGGAAAAAATGGGAGGGGAAAGAAGAAGAAAGAGGACAGCGACTTCACGACACAATTGTCAGTCCCTCATTCTTCCAGTCATTCGTGAGTGCGATTCGTCGTGGCAATGCAAATGTTCAAAACCCTAAACAGGTGGCTCTGTTGCCTTACCTCCTCTCTACCCCATCCGCCACCCACTTCACAGCACACCATACCCCACATCCATACCCATACCCCACCCCCCCCCCCCCACATACGCATGCACACCTTTCCCTTTCAGCGCCAATCACCCACTGGGTCTTCGGGGTCTCTGGCTTCAGGACAGGTGGTCGATCTCTGCTGGGAGATATCTTTTTGAAAAAAAAAAAAAAAAATTAAGCTCTTGAAACAAAAAGAAGAAATGACATAAAAACCGTGGGGGGACTCGAAGGTCTATGTTCTATGAGAGAGAGAGAGAGAGAGAGAGTGTGTTGGGGGGGTTGGGGGGGGGGGGGGAGAGAAATGGAGGGAGACAGAGAGACAGAGACTGAGAAACAGAGAAAGAGAGTGTGTGTCACTGAAAAAAAGTGTTAGTCTGTTTGCCTGTGAAATATGTGAGTGTGCATATGTGCGCGCGTGCGCACGCGCTTGTGTGAGATTTTCATTTTTAGTCTGAACGATGATCTCAGAATCAACCACAGTGAAATCTCTCTCTCTCTCTCTCTCTCTCTCCTGTCAGACTCAAGACCTCGACCATCACGTTACTTTTGGTTATTTTTACACTACGACGCCTAAAAATAATTTAGCTAATAAATGATGACGCATGCGTGAGTATGTGTGTTTTAAAATGTGTGTGTGTGTGTGTGTGTGTGTGTGTGCGCGCGCGCGCGAGTCACATGGGTGTCCATCACCTTCGTACGTGCCAAGTGTGCGTACTGGGTTTGTGTGTGTGCTCAAATGCAGCTTTTCATGTGTGTGTATGGGGAAAGAGAGTTTCAGTTTCAGCTTCAGTAGCTCAAGGAGGCGTCACTGCGTTCGGACAAATCCATATACGCTACACCACATCTGCCAAGCAGATGCCTGACCAGCAGCGTAACCCAACGCGCAGAGAGAGGTACATGTAAGGTTGCATGCATGCTCACTGTATTTCTAAAGTACACACACACACACACACACACACACACACAATGCGCGCGCTTGAGGCTGCGTGCAGATAACATCGTGCCTTGTTGAGCTTAAGGACTTGCAGCAACCCCACCCAAGTCTTTCTTATTATATTCAATCATCATCATCGCCAAAGCGCGAGGAGAGGCAGCTGATCACACACACACACACACACACACAGAGGAGAAAACGTACGTGTATATTGTCACGTGACATCGCTGAGTGCGGAGAGAGCTCAGTTCCGCTTAATATGGTACTCACTTGTCCAGTGTGCTTGCTGAGTACACGAGTGTATACATGTATGTGTGTATGTCAACACGTGCAAAAATAGCGGTATTCCGCTGAGAAATGTGATGGTACTAGAGAGATGAAAAAAAAAAAAAAATCGTTCACACGCTGCATGGGAGGGCGGGGGTGGGTGGTGGTGGTGCCCAGGAAGAGAGAGACAGACAGACAGACAGAGACTGAGAGAAGGACAAAAAGAGAAACAGAGAGAGAAATACAGAGCAGACAGACAAACTGACAAGCGAATCAGTGACACACATGTAAAAGAGAAATCCATACACAATGACATCAACACCGCCGAACTTCCACAAAAGTTGCTGACAATGTGCTTGTGCAATGTGCTTGTGCATTGTGAGTGTGTGCGAGTGTGTGTGACAAAAAACAACAACCCAACAACAACAAAAAAACAACTGATGACACACATGTGATGTGATGTTGCGTTTGCGTCAACTGTTCGAATTCTGGTCTAATCCTATACACGGATCAACACAAACCTCCTCCGCCCCACGCCCAGCTCCCAACTCCCCCTTCTCTCCCCCCCCCCCCCCCCCCCCCCCCTGTCCCATCTCTCTGTCTATCTCCCCCACCTAAGCAAAAGCCAACTAGAACGCATACATCACGTATACCCACGGACTTGTATAGTAACATATATTAACACACTTCTCAACTCACGTCAGTTATGTTCACTACACACTGTACGCTTTGTGAACTGTCTTGTCTCTTCTGGCGTGGGTTGGCTGTCAGCAATGTCAGCAGTATACAAGACAACAAAAACGTGTGTGTGTGTGTGTGTGTGTGTGTGTGTGCGCGCGAGCACGCGCACGCGTGTGTACATCTGTTATGTGTGTTCGTCAGAAACAGGAGCGGGGGTCAGGGGTGGAGGGGTAGGGCTGAGGTGGGTAGAAATAAGGGAGGGGGGGGGGTGTGTGTGTGGAGAAACAGAGACAGAGAATGACAGAGAGACTGGGTGACAAACTGCGAAACAGAGAGAAAGAGAAAGCGAGATGCTGAGAAAAAGTTTAAAGAGACCGACAAGACACACACACACACACACACACACAAAGAACTTGTCTGTAGTCAGTTGGTGAGGAAGAGTGTACTTACTATAGTTGACGGATGGGATGGACCAGCTAGATGGGGGGAAGAGGGTGACTGACCTATTTCTCTCTCTCTCTCTCACACACACACACACACACACACACACACACACGGATTAAGATTTTATCCAGTCCGTATTTTCGAACTCTCTTTGGCCACATGCAGACAGGAAGTCACCTGGACCCCCCACCCCCACCGGGTTATCTATCTGTGCTGTTCTTGTTCTGTCAACGTCGTTGGCTCACCCACTTCCACCATCTCCACACACCAACCCTTCTATCGACCTATCTTATGAAAAGAGTTTGAGAGGAGGAGGTATAATAGTGAGGGAGGAAAAGAAAGGGAGGGAGGGAGGGAGGAGGAGAGAGCGCGAGAGTGAAAGAGAGAGAGAGAATAATGCACGAAAACAAAATGAGATAGAGAATGGAGGGGAGGGGAACAGAAAGGGGAAGGAGAGAGAGTGAGTCTCAGAGAGAGAGAGAGAGAGATCAAACAGATTGAGAAACAGAGACCAAATGACAGAAGACTGCAGAGGCGAGAGAGGGGTGCGATGAGAGAGAGCGTGGCAGAGATGGGTGGGTATGGGACGGAGACAGAGACAGAGGCAGAGAAAGGAGTTTTAGCGGTGAGAGAGACAAGAAATATGGACAAAGCAAACAACGGAGGCCGAGAAAGAGAAGAAGACAGAGGAGAAAGAAAGAGAGAGGGGGGGGGGGGGGGGGGGACGATGGAAGAAAACACAAGAAAGAGAATGAGAGACAGATAGAGAGAGACGGAGACACACAGACAGGGACACATCGTTTCCGATCCGTGGGAGAGCAGGATGATTCTATGATACAGGATGCACTTTTGTGACAATAGTCAGCACGTCACGGGAACACGCGTCTTCCTTCATTCCTTGCCGTCCGTGTGGTGCTTGTGTGAGGGTGGGAGGGGGGGGGAGGAGGAGGAGGAGGAGGAGGAGAGGGAGAGAGAGAGAGAGAGAGAGAGAGAGAGAGAGAGATGTGTGTCAAAGACAAAAAACTAAAGTTTATAAAAACTTTTTTAGTGGTGGATGAATCCTCTGTGTTTAGTGAGATACGACGTTTCGAACCATAGGCCCGTTGTCAAGTGATGAGAAGAGGACAGTGTGAATAGGAAAGCCTATGTGAGAAAAAGGTGATGACATCTCACTACTTTCTGTTTTGATGGGCCATGCACACTAAAACATTTGCTGATCACCATTCAGTGCAATACATACTCACTCACACACACACACACACACAGATGTGTGTGTTTGTATGTGTGCGTGTGCGCGTCCCCGAGTGTGTCTGCGCGTTCCTGCGTAAGCGCACGCGTGTGTGTACACCTACGTTCGTTTGTTTTTGCCATTAGATAACGTGCGTCTCCTCCTTATCCTCCTCTGGGGGTCAACCAAGTCAAAGACACGACCACCAGGAGGAACAGTCATGGCATTCACGACACCACCACAAAGACAAGAAACCAAACAACACAGAGAACTGGGAAAGGATGGGAACGGGGTGGGGTGGGGAGTGGGACGAAAAACGAAATACGGATGAAAGAACCAAGATCCTGAATGACATCTGGTGATGACGATAACTGTTTCACAAAAACAAACAAGGACCCGGACTATGCTCATAAAGACTGTTACGCTTCGGAGACAAAAAAAAGGGGAAGGGGTGGGGGAGGAAACAAGAAAATGTCCCCCTATTCGTGGTGGTTGGGCTCAGTACGGGATGTGCCCCCACCCCCCACTGCCTTCACCACTTGCAACCGGTGGCTTGAAATCTCTTATATCTTTCTTCATTTTTGCTTATTCAAAAGATGAGATTGAGACTTTGTTTCAGTCGGAAATCTCCGCACAATGTCCTTTATTATCAACAAAACTTTTGTAATTTTGCCACTTTTTGAATCTTCCTTCAGTCTGATTTCAGACTTTATTGTCTGAAGAAACTCTTGCCTGTATTTTGAAGAGAGTATGGGAAAGCAATAAAGAAAAATGGCACATGGAAAAAAAAAAAATCCAACCCACTTCCAACCAAACCCACATCCACACACACGCCCTCACCCATCCACACAAACACTCTCTTACCACTGGACAAATCAACCCTCACACTACCCCCAACCTAATAGCCCAAATCCACACATATCCACACACACTCCCTCACCCACACACAACATGAGGGAACAACCAACTTAACACCCAACATATCCACTGACCTTCTCCTGGACACGAGGACGGTTCCCACGGACGGGCGGCGCTGGGAGAGGGAGGAGCGGCGCCGCTGGTGGTGGTCGCGGAATGAGTCGAGGTGGGCCGGGTGGGGGGCGCTGGGGTGGTGGTGGTGGTGGTGGGGCAGGTGGTGGTGGTGGGCGTCCAGCGGGTTGTGGGGGAGCGAGAGGTGGGGGTGGTGGAGGGCCGAGGACGGGGAGCTGGTAGGGGTGCTCTCCCCTGTCACCAACGTGTCATACAGCGCCGCCGCCCCGGCTGAGGTCTTGCGTCGCTTCCGGGAGGGACTCTCGCTCTGCAACGAAAAAGAAATGGCATATATTTATTTATTTTCTGTTTCTATTCTGTCGTTTCCTCCCTATTTTTCTTTTCACCAAGATGTCCTTATGAAAGTGAATGACGAAGTCTTAGTGGAGGCCTTCTATTAAATAACATCTTTGTTTTTCTTTCTTTCTTTAGGGAAAACGTACGTATCTCTCTCTCTCACACACACACACACACACACACACACACCGCTTCACAATTACGGGAAACGAGCAGTCATCAACAAATTCCTCTGCCCAACGACATTCCCCCAAAAATGCTCCAATGGACTGGGGCCATTATTTTTAACGATGGGTGTAGGAGGTGTAGCTAAAAAAAAAAACATCAACAAAACAATCGGGTGGTAGTTAACAAGAAACATGACCCATTATTTTTTAACGGGCATGACCCATTATTTTCAAAGGCGGCAGTGGCCAAGAAAATAGTTATGTTTCCGTTACAGTGCCCGTTACACTGCACGACTGTTAAAAATGATGCACCCCCCCCCCCTCCCCCCCCAAGTATTTCTGTCCCAACTATCTTTCGGTTTTCTTCTCTCCCACTTTTTTTTCTTTCTTTTTTTTAAACACAGAAAGAGTAAAGCTGTATGACCAATCAACCTGCAACACTGCATCCCTTGAATAGAGGTTTTGTCTACGCGTATTACTACATTCATCGTTTTTGTAGTTTTCTATGTCTTCGTAAATATTGTTTCTGGGGATGAAGGGAGTGTTTTATACCAGACTATTGTCTATTCTGTACTAAATGGAAATAAAGTTCCCCCCTTCTCTCTCTCAATCTCTTTGTGTGTGTGTGTCCCCCCCCCCCCCCCCCCCCCAAACTCTCTCTCTCTTGTGAAGTCATACAAGACATTGCCAACCTCTTTAAAGGAATGAAGGCATTATCAATTTGTTATTGCCACTCTCTTTCTATCGCCTCTATCTTTCATCCTAGCCCCCTTCACCCCTCCCCCCCCCTATCTCCCCCCTCCCCTCCCACCCTCTCTCTCTCCCTCCGCTTGGCTCTGCTAGGCTGATGCATTGATTTCCATCAAGCCCCGTTGTTGCCAGTTCCTTCGTATCGCTATCGCTGCAAACCTCCCCCCCCCCCTCTCTCTTGCCTCCACCCTCACCCCCTCTTTGTCCTCCAGTCCTGTTCCTCTACCCCAGCTCTCTCTCTCTCTCTCATTAAAAAAAAAATTACACCTGCAACAAGATAATGTCAGCTGCTCCAAAGCAGCGAAGAAGACATTATTACTGTTGTTCCAACGCACCACACCCTCCACACGTCCCCTACCCCACCTCATCTCTCCCCCTGCCCCCCCACACCCCCTCCCACTCCATAACGTTGCGTACTAATTAGCATCATGCCTGTAACCCCAATCCCTCCGTCTTCCGAGCAGAAGTTAATAATTTGCAACCTACCACCCCCCTCCCCCACCCCCTTCCACGTACTCAAGGGAAGTAGCAGAATATCAAACTCCTATGCTAACAAGAGATAAATCAAAAACCTCTTTATCATTAGCCCAACGCAGCAAGCAGCCCAGTAGTATATGAGGATGGCTGCTGGCCCATCCGATCCCGCGGTTGCTATAGCAATCAGCGTAAAACCATGGAGAGAAAAACACCCTTCGTTCTCGCGAATAGCAAAAATGAGTTCCTGGCTTTCTGTTCTTGAGTACAGACAGCACACACAAGGAGGGAGGGGTGTGTGTGTGTGTGTGTGTGTGTGTGTGTGTCTGTGTGTGTCAACGTGTGTGTCTGTGTGTGTCAACGTGTGGTCTGTGTGTGTCAACGTGTGTTTGAGAGTGCATCTGTCTGTGTGTGTCAACGTGTGTCTGTGTGCGCATCTATGTGAGTTTGACGAGAGGAAGGGAGTGAGAATGGAGGTTGTCACACGCACTTCACCTCCTCCACCCCTCCCTTTCCCCATAACGTAGTTCTGTCGCCATCCGTCATTAAAAGTCGGTCACCACGCAAGAGCTGATTAGCTCACCGAGCTTTTTTTTTTTTTTTTTTTTCCCCCTCCGACTGCACTGCATTGCAAAGTTCTTCAAGCTAACTAGCTCGCGCACTCCTCAGTTTGCAAGCAGCCTTTGCGTTCCCTGCCACTCCCTTCTATTGTATTGTACAGTATTGTTCCCCAGCCTTTTATCTTATTTTGCCTATTCATTGTACGAGCAGTGACAACTCGCGAACTGCACCAGCACTTACACACACACACATATATATATATGTGTGTGTGTGTGTGTGTGTGTGTGAACAATGAGGTTGACCCACTTTTGACGAGACATGACGGAACAAGGAACTACGCGGCGGAAAACTTTTTTCTCTTCTTTTTTTTTTTTTTTTTACCTA
This sequence comes from Babylonia areolata, assembly GCF_041734735.1. Taxonomy (NCBI): domain Eukaryota; kingdom Metazoa; phylum Mollusca; class Gastropoda; order Neogastropoda; family Buccinidae; genus Babylonia; species Babylonia areolata. The sequence continues at coordinate 53,676,440 of NC_134877.1, forward strand.
TTCACTTTGTACCAGAAAGCGGACCCCAACCCCACCCCACCCCTCTCTCTCTCTTTATTTTTATTTTATAATTCTACTTTCTTTTTGTTGCTTACAGATTCTACTTCGACACAGCGTTTCGTGGAATCTCAATTTACTGTGGTCGTTTCGTCGCAAAACTTTTTTTTCCCGGGCGTGACCTATCAGCTTATACCAGAATCAGAAACTTTTATTCTCTTAAGTATTCTTTATTTCTTTATTATGTGTGTGTGTGTGTGTGTGTGTGTGTGTGTGTGTGTGTGCGCTCTCTCTCTCTCTTTCTCTCTCTTTTGGTGCTTACAGTTTCTTCTTTGGGGTGTCTTTCCGAGGAATCTCGATTTCTTGTGACAATGTTTGCACGGAGATGTTTTCTTTGTGAAGGCGGAGATCCTTCTGTAACTACGATGATGATATTTGTCAGACTTATTCTGCTGGGTATTGGTAACGAATGGGTTTGAACGTCAATGATTTTTTTTCCCCGCCAAAACATAAATACACACACAGGCGAATACGGCTTGTAGAATGTTACACACATATGATAATGTACATTATAAACCGGTCAAACGTCTTTAGACAGACATAGGGAGAGAGAGATGGAGACAGAGGCAAAGAGACAGACAGTGAAGTGGCTGGGGGGCGGGGAGGGAAGAGGAAAGAGACAGATCTACGACTTAACACTTCCACAACTTCCCGAAAGAAAACAACAACAACAAAAAAACCAACATGATCTCAATACCACCACACCACCACCATTCTCTCTGTACGGCCCCCCCCCAACATGTATTGCTCCTTCAGTCTGACATAATTACAAACTCCGCTCTATTCGACCAGGCGCTCTATCATGTATCATTCGCTCCAACGTCTATCCTGTCTTCTGTTCATCAGACGCTCTATCTCAATTTATCGACGTCTTCTATTCTATCATACGCTCTGTCATAATCAATATACGCTGCGACGTTAATCATGTCTCCTATTCCATCAGAATATGCCCACCATCGTCAACCAGGTCTTCTGTCATGAGCTACATGACATATATCCCGACGTAAATCATGTCTTCTATCCTATCATGCGCTCTATCAGGTACGTTCCGACGTAAATCACGTCTTCTATTCCATCGTCCGCTCCATCATACACGTCCCGACGAAAATCATATCTCTAGTCTATCATGCGCTCCATCGATAAGTTCCGATGTCAATCACGTCTTCTATTCCATCGTGCGCTCTACGTTCCGACGTAAATTATTCCTCTGTTCTATCCTGCGCTCTGTCATATACGCTCTAACGTTAATCATGTCTTCTATTCAATCATACGCTCTGTCATGTGCGTTCCGACGTCAATCCTGTCTTCATCATTCTATCACGCATTCTGTCATATATATACGCTCCAACGTCAGTCATGTCTTCTTTTCAAGATATTTATGCCCTGCCTTTCACTGAACACACGAGGATGCGGGCTGGGTGCAGAGTATGGAAGTTACTACATGAGCATAGTCGTTAAAGTGTCGATCTCTCTGTCTACGTGTCTCTCCCTCTCTCCCCTTCTCTCCCTCCACTTGCTTTTTCGTTTACACAGTTGGACAAACTTCAGAGTAGGTTAAGCCCATATTATTGAAATTTGAAAAAAGAAAGTACTGACTATATCAAACAGAAACTTTGTACAACTATGCGAAATGGCAAGCAAAACAAGTGCTAAAAAGAGAGGGTGAGGGAAGGGCTGGGAAGAGAGAGAGAGGGGTTGTGGGGGGGGGGGGGGGGGGGGCAAAGACAAACAGGGACCAAGACAAAGAACATCACTCTCTCTCATAAAGTGCAAAGTTCGTGTGCGATGAAAAGTTCTTCAAAAGCACAATAAACCATTTGTATTTTGTGCCTTGGTATTTCTAAACTCACTCTCTCTTTCTCTCTCTCTCAAACACTAACACCCCCTCCCCATTCTCTGTCTCCCCTCGCTTGTCTCTCTCTCTCTCTCTTGTACCGTGTAGAACAAATTTCCATAGCATTACCATAAATCATCTGGTATTTTGTACTTTATTGTATTCCTGATCTCTCTCTCCCCAGTTCGTCATGTCATCGGTTTTTGTTGCTGTTGTTGTTGTTGTTTTTACGCTCTTTTTTTTTTCCCCCTCCATCCCTGCCCCCTTCCCACTCCTCTACCACCGCCGTTCCCCCACGAACCCCTGCCCACATTCTCTCCAAGCCAAACTACAATCGACAGCAGAAATGACCCCCCACCCCACCCCCACCCCGGCCCCCCACTGTATCCATCCAGTCCTTCTGTTCCACCCTTCCCCATTCCCCCCTATACTTTCAAATAAACCGACTGCCGTAGAATAATACCTCTCCTTCCCACCATCATCCCGAATAGGAACGTAGTTTACGGCAGCCAACATTATATTCCCCCCACAAAGCCCACATTACTAGCTTACCATTACTAACTCCCACACATAATGACAGAGAGAGAGAGAGAGAGAGAGAGAGAGAGAGGAGTGGGCGATGGCTAATTAGTGTTTGAAGACCAAGGAATGGAGAGAACATGCGAAGGCCGTTTTCAGTTTAATACGTTTTATAGACGTTTTATTGGTGTGTGGGGAGGGAGGTGTGTGGGAGGAGTGTGTGGTTCATAGGCCGCCTTGGTGCTTTCACTTTCATGGGTCACACTGACTTCAGTACAAAAAAAAAAGAAAAGAAAAAAAAGCAAAAAAAAAAAAGCGAAGTGATTCTGTGCGAGTGATCGAGACCCCCCACCCCCACACCCCACCTCCACCCCGAAGCCACACCTAACTCACACCCCACCTCCACCCCGAAGCCACACCTAACTCCTCAAACCCAAGTATGCTGTTGTTCTATGTAAGCCATGAGAGCTGAGTTTCTAACTCTCGTTCCAGTTGTCCATCGGTTAGGGGTGGGGTGGGGGGCTAGGAATAAGAGTGGGGCGGGACGTGGGAGAGGTGGGGGTGGGGGGGGGGGGGGAGGCGAATACACAACAAAAGCTTAAGCCTTTGTGAGTTTTGGAGTTCTCTCGCTCTCTCTCTCTCTCTCTCTCCAGGCTTTCTGTTCAGTCCCCTTTTCTGTGGTTCGCCCCCAAATCCTAACTCCCACAGCTTGGAGCCAGACTTACCAGTTTCGCTTGAGCGAAATATATATATATATATATTTTTTTTTTTTTCTCGCAGTGAACAAACTGTACACAATAGTAGTATAGTTTATGTTGGTCAGAAGGTGGGAAAAAAAGAATTTTTTTTTTTTTATATATATACTTTTTATATCTTATATACTTAGGCTGTGTAATAACGAGTTCTTTAGGGTACTTATTACGATGCTCAAGTAAGATACGCTGTTAAGTACTTACAAATACTAGTATTATCCGATTATTGTGAGACATGACAAAGCTTGCATAATAAACAGCTCCAACGATGGGGGGCAGGGGGGGGGGGGAGGAGAGAAAAAGAAAAGCTCTGATGAAATATATCAAAGCGATTTTTTTTTTTTTTACATCCAATTTTCAAACATTTACACACGTACACACACACCTTCCTTGATAACAAACAAAAACGACACAAGAGAGGCAAATGAACAATAATAAACAGATAAATAAATACAGAGTAGGCAATTCCTTCATAAACAAAATAAAATATTTATTTTAAAATAATACACATATAAAATAACTTTTTAATGATTCGTTTTGATCACGGGGCAAAAAGGAATTCTGTGCATGAAATAACGCCACTGTGTTCTTTGCCTTTCAACACCCACTATCTTTCCCCACACTACCCCCCTAGTGACCTTCCATTCACTCTTGCTGCCAATTTCTGCCACCCACCAGTCAGTCCCTTACTGCCTAAACCACCTATACTATATACCACCCTGTCAAGTCGGTTTGATTTTGGGATTCCGTCTTCCTCAAACACTGACGCAACACTATAGCGTCTCTGAGGGGAGAACAGAGAAGACAGAACAGAGAGAAGGACAGAGAAGAAAAGAGAATAGAAGCATGCAATGCAACAGAGAGGGTGGGTGGTGGGGGTGGAGGGGGTGAGGGGGTCACGAATTCGGGCTTCTACAACCACCCATCCCAACCAACTAAAAAAATGACCCCCCCCCCCATCCTGCCCCCCTCGCTCCCCCCACCCCCCCATCCACCCCTCCCACCAACCAAGCCCCCAAATCCACCCAAAACAAAGCAACGTGGCTAACCTACTGAACTCTGTTGTAAACTACTACCACTGATGTTAGTAATACTGCTCAGTGGGAATTCCCCACATCCACCCACTTCTAATAATCACCCCACCGCCATCCACACCCACTTTACCCCTTCCACCCGTCCCCCTAAATCCACTGGGCCGACTGGCCAGTGAGTGAGTGGCGCGGAAAAGAGGGATTACTACCGATGCCGTTGTGCTACCAGTGGAGGAGGTGTGTGGTGCGACGAATTGGAGTCGGTCCCACCGAGCTGAATTTCTCTCTCTCTCTCTGTCTATCTCTCTATCTGTGATACGGAAACTGGAAATGGGGGAAACAAAATCAAACAAAATAATAAGAGGGGGGGGCGGGGGGTTAAGAACACGAGGCTTTGAGGGCTGTGCCTGAGAATATGACGAGAGGGTAAGGGCGGGAAGGAAGGAAGAGGTAGGCACGCAGCTCCCCCCCCCCCCCCCCCCCCCCCTCCCCGGCCAGCCACCCTTCCCCCCCCAAAAAAAAACACCAACGTCACACACACACAAACACCTGTCGCCCTTGTTTCTAACAGAACTCTCTTTGGATTCACATGCATTCCATTTTACGTCCCCAACCCCTAATCCCTCAAGATCACAGCACAACCTAAGCTAATCCTCGACCAGTCGAATGGTGCAAGTTTGCCAGCAGCATCGTGGATGAAGATGTATAATCAATTTATAACTCCGATCTCAGTAAAATCACGAAATCTCCTTCCCCACCCCACCCCCACCTCACTTCGTTTAACACCCGCCCCCCTTTTCCCACTGACCTGCATTGAAAATACATTTCAGTCCCTTTTTCCACTTTTAAATTAACCACCTATGCTTCAAGTTCGCGCGCGTGCGCGTGCGTGTGTGCCTCCATGCCCGACAACAACCTCTTTCACAACGTTGCTGTCTGTCGCATTAAGAAGACCATCGGGAGCAAATCAACCAAGCTTATCTTGCCTGTGAATTCCGCCTCAGATTTTAACAGCTAGCAACCAGCTAGGAAGATCATACCACCTGTTACCCGCATTATAAGTTGCACATATAGGCCTGGTTTGCATCAGTTTGACATGGTACAGTATATGGCACCAAAAGTGGTGCCAATGCAAGTCTGCACTTAAAAAGAAGAAGAAAACGTAAATGGTTATAAACATTTATACGTGATAAAATACGTGTTTATTCGCATGTATCTTTGTCTTATCGTATGATGATGAAGTTTAAGAGTCTGCAGCTGCTGCGAAGAAATAAACTAAACTAAAACAAAATAAATTAAAATAAAAATTATCTTAAAATGTTGCTAAAAGGGTCTTCCATTCCCACGTGTTCAAAACCCCAACCGCATTTCTCAGATTTCCTGGAAACTTGTGTAAAGTCAACACTATTTGAAAACAAATAAATAAAAATGTTGAGGCCTGACACGTGGATTGTTTGTAAAGATGCGGACATAAATCCCGCAGTCACACATACTAATGCATGTAACTGGTTAGAAGATAATGATAAAATCAAATGGAAACAAATCTTTAGCATTTGGTGTCGCAACAATCTTGGCAACTTGCAGATCCAACACACCATTGTTGAGACACTTTCGCTGTCTTAGATAAGTAATGTGAAATTCCCTCTCAAGTGTCCACCACAATTTATAGGCCTGCTGTCTGATAATCAATCACTAGAACTGTCACCGCCTCTTTCAGATCTTCCAAAACAAAGACGACCGACACAAAGATTAATGCTAATCAGTGACCCTATCCCCTCTGAATATAACTACATATGACTATATATATAACTATATATAACTATATATATATATATATATATATATGTGTGTGTGTGTGTGTGTGTGTGTGTTGTCTTCAGTTTGTCTTTCCAATTGAAGTGAGAAAAAAAACACACACCGAAAAACAAAAAAAACAACAAAAAAACGTGGGGGTAGGGGCTGTGAGAGGGGGAGGGGTAAAAGTGTGTGTATGTGTGGAGGGTGAATAGGGAGAGACAACGCTAGGAAAAATGGAAACGTTATAAACGCCAACATCAAACAACTATAACATCTATAACAAATGTCCAAAAGGACTCTGCAGCAAACCTTCTGCAATAACAAATAATATATTGGAATTGTTAATAACACATTCAAAGAACTTTTGGTGAAGTCTGGCAAAAACATTTTAGATTCTGACATTCGAATATTACATGGTTGCTAGTTACATGTTCTCCACATATGCATCTGACATCTTTGCTGAACTTGGTTATAAAAGCGTTCACTTTTATCCTGTTTGATAATGTGTGAATCTGCCTTAATCTTATTGAATTACTGTATATATTTGACTGATTGATAGTTCCCGGTTGCTGAACATTAATTACACTATGGTTTAAAGCTTTGCCGTTTTCCTGGTATAATTATCTGACTTTGTTCCACGATGTTTTTTCTAGTATTCGATAACCCTCTTGTACAGAGGCACATAGCGTTCTATGGTTCCCTATTCGTTTTTTGCACCTTTTCTTGCAGCCCTGTCAGCCCATTCATTGTAGAGAATACCAAGATGTGAAGGAACCCAGAAAAACGTAATATGTGTTCCTTTCAAGCTTAAAAGATGTAAAATGTGGCTGATTTCTAGTATGATTTTAGATTTGTTCTTACAATTTGAGGAGTTTAAAGCACATAATACAGATTCGGAATCAACGCAAAACAAGACTTGTAGAAGGCAAATCGGAAGATCAAGAATATGATTTTGAGCCATAAGAACAGCAATAAGTTCAGCAGTGAATACTGAACGATTTTTACTAATATAGTATGATCTTTCCGTTTTCAGTTCTGGTATAACGAAAGCTGAACCTGCTTGGCCACTGTCTAATAGTGAGCCATCTGTGTAGATCTGTAAATGATCACAGTATCTATTTTGAAGGTGTACTCGGACTTCCGTTGCCATGAAAATCGGATTTTCATTCTTTTTAATGTCAGTATGATTAACATCAAAATGTGCTTTATTCATCTCCCAGATGGGGTATGGACTTACGGTCTTCTGTGTGTCTACGTCATCTGAATTAATTTAAGATTTTTCGAACAGGTTTGACACAAACGTGCCAATGGGTGTTAAATAAGATATGTTTTTAGCTCTTTTGGAGAAGTTGTTTTCGGATGTAATTTTTACTTCCCCTGATGTATAATTTTCAGTTGTTGAGCTTCTCAGTACGTATTCAGCACATGCGAGGTTTCGGTATTCATTTAAAGGTAGTACTCCTATTTCTTTGTATGTTCCGAGGGTCGATGCATGGAAAGGTACACCAAGGCAAGTCTATACACTTTACAGTATATGCTTTGAAGATTCTTTAGTAAATATTTTGGAGCATTGAAAAAGACTTCTTGTCCATAGGATAGTTTGGATCGAATAAGTGATGATGATAAATGTTTCAAAATTGTTGTATCTTGTCACCAGTATTGTTTACTCACAATTTTGAGTAAGTTTAAAGATTTTCTTGCTTTTGTTAATATATATTCAATATGGCTGTTCCAAGTTAGTTTTGAAGTAAGTATCAATCCTAAAAACTTAACAGTATCTTTATACTGAATTGTCTCATTTTCAATCTTAAATGTTGGTAACTCTTCTGGGTTTGTACCATTGTTAAAAAGCATAATGTGTGTTTTTTTCTGATGATAATGTAAAACCATTGTCAGCAATATATCTATTTAATATATCTATTTCTCTTTGGTATATTTTCTTGATATAGTTTAAAGCCCCCTCCCTCCCCACATTATCACAAATCTGTCAGGCCCATCTGCCCGCTGCCCTACGACTGCAATAAACCAACTGCCTGGATCGTGTCTTGCTGGAGAACGCAGACGGTCTCTGTACTGGGTTTGTGCTCATCAAAGAGCCTTTGGGAATCTATAAGCTCTGTGTGCACATCTTTTCGGCGCAAGGTGGGGAGACGGGGTAGGGGTGTTGGAGGAGGTGGTTAGGGGTGAGGGGTTAGGGGGCGCAATGGAAAAAGAGACAACTATGCAGAGAGAGAGAGAGAGAGAGAGAGAGAGAGAGAGAGCTCTACAAAACAGAACAATTATGTAAATCGCCAGCTAACCACACATGCAAAGTTTTTACCTCTACCTACATTAATTGATCGTTTTTTGGATCACATAAGAAACCGTTACTCTTTCCCCCCCATTCTCTTTATTTCTTGTGTTCCCATGATTGTATTGTATTTCTCTTTTTGTCACAACATATTTGTGTGAAATTCGGGCTGCTCTCCCCAGGGAGACAGCGCGTTGCTACACTACAGCGCCACCCATTTTTTTGTATTTTTTTCCTGCGTGCAGTTTTATTTGTTTTTCCAATCGAAGTGGATTTTTCTACATAGTTTTGCCAGGAACAACCCTTTTGATGCCGTGGGTTCTTTTACGTGCGCTAAGTGCATGCTGTACACGGGAACTCGGTTTATCGTCTCATCCGAATGACTAACGTCCAGATCACCACTCAAGGTCTCGTGGAGGGGGAGAAAATATCGGCGGCTGAGCCGTGATTTGAACCAGCGCGCTCACATTCCCTCGCTTCCTAAGCGGACGCGTTACCTCTAGGCCATCACTCCACATGACGATTAATTAGAGAGACGGACAGATAGAAAAAGAGAGACAGGCAGACTAACAGACAGACAGAGACAGAAACATAGAAAACCAGGTACAACGAAATGGTACACAACGAGCAGCACAACACAATCAGGTTCAACCCACCAATCAGCCATGTATACTGTTTGCCAGACACAGTGCTTGTTTCCCTCGGGGGGGGGGGGGGGGGTAGCACATCAGAGGCGACAGGTCTTTTAGGTCCTCCCCACTCCCTACCCGTCCGCACCCCCTCCATGATAATTAATTAATTACTTTGCAGCCCGGTGTTGATCATGGCAATAAAAGCTGGAATAACCCATACGTCGCCGCAAATTTATTATAGCGATTAAACAGTACTGACGGGGTGTTTCCAACATATCAAACCTAACTACACTGTTTGTGATAAACCAAGAATTAAATATCGCTGACACCTTTTCTTTAAAATCGATATCCTTATTATAGACCACAGTTACAACCAGCTTGATCAGTTCTGCTGGTCACGAACATCATTATAATTCTATACTAATTATCGAATCAATCAGTCAGCACCAGCCCAAAGTACCTATCCGATCCACGCCTGAGATGCATTCAAAATTCCAAAATTGCAGATTTCTTTTTTATCGGGTACATTTCAAACACACGCACACGCGCGTGGGCGCACACAAGTGTGTATTTGTTCGCAAGCACGAACACACTCACACAGAAGGGCAAAGGGAAGGAGACAACAACAATCAAAACTTAGAAAGTGTCAACATGGAGACAAGAGGAAAACCTGTTTACCAGAGAACTAGCTTCTTTCAAGCGCCTGTACCAGTGAAAATATAACATCACTTTAGTACCTGTGCTTTCTTTCTTTCTTTTTCACAAGGGTGAACACACACACTCTCTCTCTCTCTCTCTCTTTCACACACACACACAGAATTCGTTGACTCGCCCACTAAATACCACCACCATTTTTTTTGTTTGGTATTCTTCCCTTCCCCATGCTACCACCATACCACATCAGCAAGGGCTAAATGCCGCCTTCACATTCAAACGCACTTGGGGAATGGGTTTTCCTCTAGCTCCCTCTCTCTCTCTTTCTTCTTACTGTTGACTACAGCTGCCTAGTTACTGGTGGTATGTATGCCTGTGTGCTGCCTTCAACTTCTCTGCTTTATCTTGCCTTCCTCGCCCCTCACACCTTCCCAAAGTTACAAAGACCCGTCCACACACACACGCACACACACACACACACCCACCACCACCACTGTACACCCTGTACACATACACACAGCGTGACACGCATATAGACACACGTACACACACTGAGTGATATGCACACACAGTGACATCCTCAAAGAACGACACACATTCAAAGTGACGCACTCTGGAACACGCACGCACACTTACGCACGCACACTTACACACCCACACGCGCTGACACACACACACACACAGACACACACACAATGTGATACACACGCACACATGCGCGCGCGCGCACCAATGCACACAATTTGTTTCATCTTGAAACGCACACACAGAAAACAGACGCAAAATTTATGCACATACATGCACGCACGCGAACGAAGCGCTCCCACCAACCACACACAGACACAAACACAGACACACACACACACTGAATAAAATCTGAGCCAGTTTGTTTCACTTTCGTTTATTTTAAAGAAGAAGAAAAAAGAAAAAAAAGGAAAAAAAAAAAAAAAAAAGACTTGGCCAAACACAACTTACGAAACACCCCCACCCCTCTCCTTCCACAGAACAGGAAAAAGGGGTAAATCCGTTCCGATTTCTAGACAGCCTGAACTTGAACCCCTTTCACCAGTACCCCCCTACCCCCTCCTATACACACAAACACGCACGCACGCACACACACACACACACAAACATCCAACTCACTCACTCACTCTCTCACACACACGGTGGAGCACACACCACTACCACAACCACAGTCTCCATTCCACCGCTCCCACAGTCGCCACCTTTACCCTTTGGTTCTTTCTTTCTCGGTCCCCTGGCAAAGCCAAAGCCAAACTCTGAACAGAAAGGAGTGGTGGTGTGGAGAGAGAGAGAGAGAGAGAGAGAGAGAGAGCAGACCATCGAGCACAACAGTGGTTCAGACAGGGAAGAGAGATGATTGTGGGCAAAGAGGAGAGAGGGTGGGATGCTAAAGGGGAAATAACTGACGGCTTCCAACCATACTGCCGTCCCTTTCCTTTCCTTTCTTGCACACACACACACACACAAAAGAGAGAGAGAAGAGAGAGAGAGAGAGAGAGAGAGAGAGAGAGAGAGAGAGACAAACCAAAAGAAAACCAAAAAAATAAAATTCGGGGTTCGGGTTTGCCAAGCAGTATTTTGCCAACTTTAAAACTTAAATTAGAAAAAGGTTAAACAATAGAATAAATAGATGAAAAAATAAATAAAAGAATGAAAGATGACAACGTGCCAGAACGCCGACGCTGAAGTTTTGGGAATGGGAAACGTGCCTCTTTATCTCTCTCTCTCTCTCTCCCCCACTCATCCTCCTCACCCCCGCCTGAACGCTGCCACGAGCGATCCTATTATACTTCTATAAATGGATGGAACCGTTATCGCCCTTGCACATCTTTTGTCAGCACGCTGATACTTAGGACCCTTGTCTATGTCTAGGTACCATGATTTGTGTCCCCCCACCCCACGCCTCCCCTCTATCATTAAAGTAAAATAGGAGGTGGGGTTTAGTAAGGGTTTCACTTTAATAAATGCCTGCCTGCAGTACGAGCATTACAGTTCAAAATCAATTAATGAGGCAGTTGGTTTTTTTTTTCGTCCTGAACTAATCAAGCTTGTCTGCAGGTCGAGTACGACTATTCAAAATCAGTTGTTTTGTTTGTTTGTTTCTTCTTCTTCTTTTGAACCAGTCAAGCTTGTATTAAGCACACAGAGCACTTCCGGAGTCATCTGGGGGAAATCGGGAGTGGTACCATGGACATATTATTGAAGCCGTGGCAGTTCTAGAGCACTGTTCAAACTGACAGTGGTTGTGTTAACACGGCGCGCACGCGCATGCACACGCACACACACATACACATACAGGCCTGGGCACTGAGCGACTTTCAAGATCCAACGTGGTCTTGATCGTCTGAAACTAAGTCACTAACATAAACTGTTATGTGGCCTGCCCTCCCTGCAGACCACTGTGAACTTCGGAAATGTTGCTGAACTGAGAACCATAAGTGATCACAGTGCGGTTGCGTAACGTGGTGTGTGTGTGTGTGTGTGTGTGTGTGTGTGTGTGTGTGTGTGTGTGTGTGCTCTCGTGTGCGTATACATTCAAGTTAAATATTTTAACCGCTGTGTCTATTATCAAAGTAAACAGCCCTCCATGCGCCCTCCAAATGTCCAACGTATGACATAAAGGCTTTTATGTGCATGCATGCATGCATGTGGAGGAAGGACAGCCTTGCCTCACGTGTGGACACATGTGGACCTGAAGGGATTAACGTAGAACAAAGCAGACCGTAAAATAACGAAACAGAAGAGAGGCAAGGACATGGCCAACTGGCACTGGCAGCATGTCACTGTGGCATGCAGTAATCGTTTCGGCTTTTCAGTATCATTGTCAATAATTTTTTTTATTACTATGCTTCGTGGAGGTGCTGGAGAGTTGTGTTGGATGATTATCTTCACTAATTGACACATAGCGGACAGATGGACAGAGCAGAAACGCTCTCTGAGAGAGAGAACTGAACACTGAAATATTTAATGTCATTAGCTGAAAAGCTCTAGTGACTTAGAAGGTACTAATCAGAACAAAATGGTGCAAAACAGATAAAATGGAACAGAAAGGAAAAAACAGAATTGAAACAATATAAACTAATAAAAGATCTAAGACACTTTGGTTCTTCGTCATTAGCTTAAAGTACATGTGACAGGGGGGTAATGTGCCTTTTTTCTCAGTCGTTTGTTTCCAAGGTATGGACAATACACAGAAAACTAAGTATGTACAAATCATATAATAAATATTTACGCATGTAACATTGACACACATCATATCAATACAAACACATACTAAAGTACATATAAATCTTGAAATAATTATTTATGCCTCAACATCAAAACCCATCATATCAATATGAACACATCATATAACTACTATGTCGAGATTGACCATCCAAATGTGGCCCTTCCTTTTTATCTATGCTTGTTTCCTTATAGAACCCATACTAATTTTTAATTGATTATTGAGTATTTGGACCAATGATGGTCATTTTCCACATATTTAATCGCATCAGATACATATCTTGTATCATATTTTCATTTTCTGTCATCAGTATGCCAAACAAATCTTTTCTCTGCGCTGGAGCTGTATTGAAAATGGTGGTTTTTTCGCAATTCATCGTATCTTTTGCAGTTAAATATGAAATTTTTCATCTTCTGGGCTTTCGCCACACATTGGGCAAGGCCTAAGGAGATGTTGCTACATCTGAATCAAACCACCATCGGTTGGCATTCAGTCCAAGCACTCTCAATCTGAGCTTCACAAAGCAGATTTTATGCCATTTTTTTGGTTATAATCTTAATATACTTTCTCTGTTTGAAATATTGATATAAATGAATAGAATCATTTATACCTATCATTGATCTCTATTTCTCTGTGCCAGTTTTCTTTGTAACATGCTGTAAGTCTTATCTTTAAATTCTGATACAAAGGCGCTCTCCTGCCCTACTCTTGGCACATCCAAACAAGACCGAATCCATGTTTCATTAGTGTTTTCTTGATGTGGAATACCCAGTTCTGTTTGCCCTTTTCCTCTTGCAGCAGCAGCATCTCATATGCTTGTCTACACAATCGTGATGTTGGTAGTCTTATTAGTTTGAGCCAATATTTTATGCATTTTACAATTCATCTAATATGCAATGGGTACCTGCTAGTTTCGCCATACATTATGGTATTTGACGAGTGTAATGGGACACCAAGAAAGCGCTTCATTCCAAATGTATGTAACTTTTCAATTTGGTTATCTGACAAGAGTCCCCATATTTCCGCTCCATAGTTCAAGGCTGGTTCAATTTGTGTGTCGAAACATTTCCAGAAAAGCTGTGCATCAGTCGAATGCAGTCTCTTGAGCGACTTTATAGTTTGAATTACATCCTTTTTCCCTTTTCTATTTGCTTCATCCCACGCAGACATCAAACTCAATTTTGTTGTGAATAACATTCCTAAATATTTATATGTACTGGTTACTTTTATTTCCCTATCACCATAGCACCATTTTTCATGAGTCGAAAGATGACCTCCATTGCGGAAAACTATAATATTGGTCTTGTTGAGATTTACTGTAAGTTGTCATCTGTCTGTTTCTTGCTTAAGGGCATTTAATTGATTTTGTAACCCTATGGGTGTGTCAGTCAAGAGAACAACATCTGTATTCCAACATTTGTATTCCATGTCTACTCTTCTGTGATAACTCTACTGCCAATTCATTGATGAAAAAGGAAAACAGCTGTGGGCTTGGCATACAACCTTGTTTAACCCCTCATGGACACTGAAAAATGTCTGAATGAATACCTTTTTCATGAAAACATACAAGTACAGAGAGAGAGAGACAGAGACAGAGATAGAGACACAGAGAGACACAGAGAAACACAGGCAGAGAGAGAAAGAGACAAAGAAAATAAAACAAAAGCAAAATGATTTTTTTTTTTTTTATTTCCCTAGTCTCAGCTGGTTGATCCCACTTAAAAACCACCAGCTCTCATTTTGCCAACAGAAAGGCACCAATTTTTATTGGAAATCCAACACACACACACACACACACATCTTTATTTTGTTGTTCTTAATATTTTTCTGCACCACACTCCATTCTTTATCTATTGCATTATGAGGTGACAAGTGTGTGTGTGAAAATATGCATGAGTACATGAGTACATGCATACATGTGTGTGTGCTCATGCCCCTTGAAAAAAATTATCAATGCCTAAAAATGCCTACTCAGACATACAAATTCTTACATACATGATCATGTTTGTTCACATGATGCATGTCACATAAGCACAACTGTCTGTTGCATGCAAGGACATTATGCACATACGCACAGACTCATGTTTTTATCAAACAACACATATCTTTTATCAGTCTAATATCTTCATAATAAATAAATAAATAAACGAAACAAACATATCTTTTCTTCACATCCAGACAATCATATGGCACACGTACGCACACAGACACACACATTAACAAATGCATGCAATAACATACACATGTTTATGCACAGACACATACACACACACACATCCAAAAATTCAGTTGCCAAAAAAAAATTCATGTTCAAAGGAGTGAGGATTATGTTCAGGCATCACACCATGACAGAATTTTTAATTTTTTAAAATTTTTTTATCTTTGATAATGAAAAGGCTTTGAGCACATTACAACAATGGTCAACCGAAGACAAAACAACACAGATCCAATGGCATGACCTAACAGGATAAAAAAGCAAAAGAGAACAGCTACATAACCCTAAAAGTAACTGAACAGTACATAACTCTTCTTGTGGTATAATAGCACACGCTCAATGGCATGATATAACAAGTTGAAAAGCGTAAGAAGATAACATCCACACAACTTTCCATGTGGAAAGGGAAATGGACGTCCATCCTGGGGGTCTGTCATATCCGTGGTTCAAATCCCTGGCAGAACCTGGTTAAGGTGGAGGTCTTCACCATCTTCCATGTCCACAACGCGCACAGAGCTGCTGCTCTCCTAACCGCTTGTGTGCTTACCAGCAAGCGGAACGTCAAACATCAATATGCACGTTAAAGATCCTGTAATCAATGTCAGCACTTACGGGTTATTGAAATACACAAACCAACCATGCACTCATCCCTGTCTGTATAAATTTGGAGAACAGCTGCATAATTGGTATGGGGTAAAACAATTGTGCACTGCATACAAACTGCGTAAATGTGGGAGTTGCAGCCCAGTTAACCCAAATTAGAGACTGCTAAATGGCTCATATAATCATACGCAATGCTCAAGTGCATGACAGTCACACTCATCAAGCATGCATGCATTAAAGGTTTAACCTGCTACCCACATAGATATGAAACACTGAACCATTAACAGGTATGAGATACATACTTCCAGAAAAAGCCATACATACACAACAATGATTTACAGTTTTTCAGTATTCATTATCTTTCCTTCACTTGTACTCTAAAGACTCCAAAATACAATGCACAGCAATAATCCTGCAAGACATTTTATTTTCTTAACAGAAATACAAAGAAATAACAACAGAAAAAAAAACACTTGGAGTACAATGGACTGTAATAGGGCAAGGAATTCCTGTGTGGTGGAGCAAAAATGTATTCAAATGCACATGCACGCATACAAATGTCCGTTTAAGTGTTGGCGGGGGTGGTCTGGGGGGTGGGGAATGATTACATGGGGTGTGCACGCCCACACAAACACACACACTTATGTTAAAATTCCTTTGTAACCACAGCCAGGACCTACTTAACTGTCCCCAACCCCTACCATCCTCACCCCCCCAGGACACTACTCTGCCTCCCACTCTCCTCCTACCCCTCTACTCCCCCCCCCCCCCCCCCACCACTCTGCCCCTCTCAACATACACACACAGAGCATGATAACCCCCCCAACCAGTAGTAAGGGTCAAACCCAAGATGGGAGGAGCACACACACCCTCATTCTCTTTGGGCCTACCTGCCTACCTACCATATCTGCCCCATGACTCACTGGGGAAATTGCTGGACTGGGGGCAACGGTGACATGGTATGGGGCCTGCCTACCCGAGACTCATGATAACAATTTCTTCCATCCAAAGCCCACCACCCCCTAAGGCCACCACCGCTGCTGGCTGGCTATTATAACAGCTTCAAACCCAATGCTAACACCCAAGGCTCTGCCACCAGCCTGCTGCTACCACTGCTGGCCAATCACTGTGGCCAATCTTCAAGCCAAAATTTTTGCAAGGGTGTACCCAGGGGCCTTCGAAGGGGCGTGGGGTGGGGGGTGGGGGGGGGGGGGGGGGAAGAGGGAGGGGGCAGGGGGAAGGGGAAGATTGAGAAGCCATGGTGACATGAAAGGCACCTGCGATCCTTTTTTTTATTTTTTTTTTTTTTTTTTTTAGCTTTTTGTATGTGACAGTCCCCCTAAAATACTCAGGGGAGAGGGGAGGGGGGGGGGGGGGGGAGGAGGGGGGAGAGGGAGGAATGAGAGGGGGTTGGGGAAGGGGGGTGGGAGCTAATCCTAAACACATACTGTGTAGTCTTTCAACACACACACACGCTCACACGCACACGCACACACACACAATGCACATACACGCACAAACCTCCAGGCACTCACTCACACATGGTATATAAACTGTTCATCAAGCAAAAAGAAAACCTGCTATTCAAATGCCGGCACACACAAACACACAGGCATCAGACACAGACACAAACGAAACCAAGCTGGTGCAATTATCACACACTCCCAGCACGGTCAACATCAACTCTAGTTTTTAGATTTAATCAATAATTCTTTAACTTCTATGGGAAAAAATACCCAAACTGGCAAACAAAACCAAATGAAGTAAATCTGGAGTAACACAAATGGAAGTTAATCCAAAAAACAAAAAAAAAAAAAAAAATCATATTTACTCAAGTTACTTACATTTCCGCACACACACACACACACACACACACACATACAAATACACACTTTATATCATGATGCTCATGATGTTTATAGCTCTGTTTACCGGTGCGTGTGCATTCAATTTTTTCCCTCTCCCTTGCCCCCACAAACACACACACACACAATCAATCATAACATTAATGACGTTTATCGTTCAGACCATAGTAAAGATGATCGCGCGCGCGCGCAAACACACACACACACACACACACACATCACACAAACTGCAAAAAGCTTTATCCAAATTTAACACCCTGACTAGTAATGACGACAGCTTGTGATCAATTATGCACGCTCCAGAAGATGCGTTTCATCTTTGTGTCGCCAGTCCCCAGCGGCGCACAGAAAAAAAATGAGGGACTTGCCAACGGTGGGGAGTGGGTGGAGTGGGTGTGTGCGTGTTCGTGTGCGTGTTCGTGTGCGCGCGCGCGCGTGTGTGTGAGAGAGAGAGGGGGGGGGAGAGAAAGAGAGAGAGGGGGCGGGAGAAAAAGAGAGAAAACTCCATGGAAAGAGCTGGAAAGTATCGGACAGACAGGGAAGCGGGAAAAAGGTTCTAACAAACCTGAACTCCGTTCACCCTTTTCACTCCATCCAACTTAATATGCACTAATATGAGCTTACATATACACAAAAGCGTGCGCTCGCGCACACACATAAACACGAACTCGTGCACATATTATACATAATATGCTCTCTCTCTCTCTCTCACACACACACACACACACACCAGTACACGATCAGTTAGGTAACCATAACCTGCACACTTTCATATCAATGTGTTTACATCCAAGCCAAGCATAACTGATGGGCCGTCTAACACACAACAGTGGCACATACCCGCGCACAACCTTTTGACCCTTGGCAGCAACTTTTTGTGTGTGTATGACTGTCACTCCTTCGCTTGTTTTCATTTTGCTGTTCCTATCTGATTTGCTTCAGGTATTAAAAACAAATTCATAAAAAAAAGCACACAGAGAAAAATCTGTACATACATTTGCAAACTGGGTTAGGTCATACATTCCTCCTACTTCCCCCACAACCCTTTTCCGCACAGCAATGGCGCAAAAGAGATGCTAGTTATGAACCCAGCACTGACAGTCTCTCTCCAGCTAAGCTTATAGGTCTTTCACCACATTGCGACATCTGTTTCCATACATCTGTCATGCAGACTTGCTTGAAGAAATTAACAATTATACCAACAGCAGTAACAACAACAACAATATATATATATATATATATATATATAACACGAAAATAAAAACTTTAATATGTCACACTGACTTGCATAAGCAGCATTTAAAGCAAAACAAAACAAGGAGATCCCTCCCACCACCACCACCATAAATCTTAATCCCAGGAAACAATGTTTCAACATTTGTATCCATTGTCACTGCACGTCCAGTGCTTGCTTTGCTTTGAAGTGCACTGAATGTGAACAAAACCAAACCACTCCAAAGCTGCCAAATTCAAAGGGCAACACAAAGCGTTGGGTGTGGTGAGGGGGATGTGTGTGTGTGTGTGTGTGGGGGGGGGGGGGGTTGTGGGGGCGAGGGCTTGCTGACAACACTGGACCCAGATGTTAGATCTAAGTGTCATTTGTGAATATGACTTCAGTTTGATGCAAGCGAGTCCAGAAGAGTTGTTTGTTAACGAACATACCGGCGGTATACCGTTAACACGTTTCATTGCCTCGAGTGACCCCATTCTTCTCCTCTCATTCTGTGCATCTGTCTCTGTTTCTCTCTTAATCCTTGAATAAAAAAGTTTTGAGTTGTGAGTCCCCCCTCCCCCCCCCCCCCCCCAGGCACCGCCCTCCGCAACACCCTAATTCTTTACCTCGGAAGCAAATAATACTATCTCTGAATAAGAGAAAATGACAGAGAGTGAGGGGGGAGGATGGGAGAGAGACATGAGATGGGGGTGGGTGTGCGGGTGCAGAGGGAGACTGAGAGCGAGACAGAGACAATGAAACACACAGAGAGGATTTTCCTAGAGGAGGTAAAAGAAAAACAACAAATCATCCCTCTTAGATTCATTTAATCATTCCATTTTAAAATTTTATTTCTTCATTTATTCATCAGTTTACTTATTTCATTTTTGTTTGTTTTTATGCCTGCAGATGCTGAACTGGACAGGCCCAAGCAACGACTCCATCCAGACATGATGCTGGTTGTGGAGCAGACTGACAACACACCACAGGAAGACGAAGGGAGGGTGGGGTGACAGAGCCTGGTCTGCAAGTTACCCCACCAGTCTCCTGTGTTGCCCGTGTGTGAAGGAGAAGGAGAAGAAGGATAAAGGAGAACGAAGCATGCAAGGGTAGGCTGCCGTCCTCTCTCCCGTGCGGTGCTGGTGCTGCCAGCCCCTTTGATTAGCTCGCCTTCTGGAACCTGGCTCTGGGAATCCACCATTGCCTTGGCAACAGCAAAAAGCGCCCACCTTCTTCAAGGGAGAGAGAGAAAGAGAGAGAGGGGGGGGAGGTGTGTGGGGGGGAAGGGGATGGGGGGAGGGGATAGGGGGAGAGGAGAAGGGAAAACGGGATGATGGAAAACGGTTACCCGGCACAGATATCGACTTTGCCGGGAAACCTTCTCTCGGTGGCGAACGGAACCTTTTCCCTCCTACCCCATGCATCCCCGACCTGGTGGAGGCAAGCAAGTCTGGAACCGGGAAAGGCCGGCTTGCAGTATAATAATATATTAGTATCCTTACAACCGATAGCAAAAACAGAACGGGGAAGTTGGGAGTAAGGGGGTGGGGGAGGGGGACGGGGCGGAAGGGAGGGCGTGCGGAAAAGAAAGAAAAAAAGTTTCTTCTCCTTTTTTTCTCTCTCGTTATCTCTTGCATAACAAATGTAACAGTTTTGACATTTTCAGCCCGTAGCAGCAGAGCACACCAATTTGTGATCACATACATCAACTAGGCGTGACAGTTTTATTCCGTAGTTTATAAACCCAAGTTGCACGTGACAGTTTCATAAAAGGGGGATTCTCTAAAAGCAATAACGTGGAACGTAAATCGGGGTGGGGCCAAGGGAAGGGGGAGGGAGGAAGCGGGGCTGGGAAAAGGGGGGGGGTGGGGGTGGGGGGCATCGAGGGCGTGGGACGACTTCGACGACACAACAGCTTACGATGGTCTTGACAAGACTGTCATTACTTCTTGTGATGGTGCTCATTAACTATCCCGGGTGTATGGATTGGATAGATGTATAGCGCGGGCTAACTGTCACTACAGATTCTTTGCGAGAAAAAAACAACCACACACACAGACAAAAAAACCCCAACAAGAACAACAACAAAAACCCCGAAGACACAAGCAAGAATCTAAAGCCCAGTCTCGAGTGTAATAAGGCAGAAATAAGTTTTGAAACTTAAGAAATTCACTCTCTCTCTCTCTTTTACGCAAATTTGTGTGTGTGTGTGTGTGTGTGTGTGTGTGTGTGTGTGTGTGTGTGTGTGTGTGTGTGTGTGTGTTGCGCAAGTGTGTGTGTGTGTGTGTGTGTGTGTGTGTGTGTGTGTGTGTGTTTGTTTGTGAGTGTGTGTGTGTGTGTTTGTGTGTGAGTGTGTGTTTAAAAGAAAGGGGCTGGGGGGAGGCGCTATATATAAATAAATGCATTGAGAGAAAGCCTATTGTTGTTTGTATTTCACCAAACAAAAAACAGAACGGTCTCACACACACACACACAGAGATCTCTCTCTCTCTCTCTCTCTCTATATATATATATATATATCTATATATATATATATATCATATATATACACATGCACACCACCTACTTCCACAACAACAAACACGCAAGCATCGGAGAAATGGACGTCGAACTTCACCCCCACCCTCTGCTTCTCCTATCCCCTCTATCTCCAACCCCTTACTCATCCCCAATCCCCGGTCCTTCTATCTCCTGACACAGGAGCAGAGAGAGAGACACACACAGACAGATAGACAGTGAGAGAGAGAAGGGGTGGTCTGGAAGAGGGAGAGAGAGAGACACAGAGAGAGAGAGAGAGAGAGAGAGAAAGAGAGAGAGAGAGAGAGAGAGACTGACAGAGCGAAAGAGATGGAAGGGAAATGAGGGGGCTGGGGCAAATAGAAAAGGGAAGAGAAACAAAGCGAGACAGAGAAAGAGAGAGAGAGAGAGAGAGAGAGAGTAAGAGAGACACAGAGAGAGGCAGAGACAGAGAGGGCTCAAGAGAGAGACAGAGGCATAGAAACTGACAAAGACAGATAGACAGACTGACGGATAGAGAAAGAGACAGACAGAAACACTGAAACAAATCAGAACACACACACACACACACACACACACACACACAGGGATGAACCGATTTTTCCAAGACGCCCGGTGAAAGAACAGCAGTCAAAGGGAGACAGAGACCGGCGGAGCGCGCGCGCGCGCGCACGCACACACGCAAGCGCACACGCACACACACACAAAATCAATATACCGGCCCAGCACGGGGTCTCTGGAAACACACTGGCACCAGTGCCAAGAAGCTTCTGCTGCTGCTGCTGCCGGCACGCTACTGCTGTCTCCAGAGAAGCGAACCACAGAGAGTACTGAGCACCACGATTAAACTTCGCTCTCCGTGTTGAGTGGTACTGGTTCCTTGACTTCAGTAACCAGGCCGCTAAGAGACGACACTGGAAGAAGAACTTTTAAAACCAAACACATGTAAACTAAAACCCGGTAGCCATGATATGTGACAGTGCTCCCTCCCCTTCCCCCTTTCTCTCTCTCTCTCTCTCTCTGTGAAATATATTAATAACCTCAGTATTTTTTTTTTAAAGTCTTTTTTCAACTATGTTCAAAACCGCCAAAATTATACCACTACCTAAAGTAAAAAAAAAAAAAAAACAACAACAAAAAACAAACCACCCTCAGACCTCAACGATTACCGACCAGTATCGGTACTGTCATCGCTTTCTAAACCCCTTGAAAAACAAGTACACAAACAGTGAACATCTTTTGCAATATCTTGACCGGCACAACTTGCTTCATCAAAATCAGTCAGGGTTTCCCCCAAAACACTCCTGTCAGACAGCCCTCACCAGTCTCTTAGATAAACTGCTCACATCTATAAAAGACCAAAAATCAACGGAATAGTATTTCTCGATTTGAAGAAAGCATTTGATCTCGTTAACCATCGAATACTTCTTGAAAAGCTACGGGTTTATCAACTTGATACAAATTCTATTAAGTTCTTTGAATCATACTTAAAAGAAAGAAAACTGAGTGTATTAGTAAACAGGACTTTTTCGGATGTAGGAATCACTAAAATGGGCATTCCCCAAGGTTCTGTGCTTGGCCCCCTATTGTTCAGCCTTTATATCAATGATCTTCCATTATGTATCTCCTCATCTGCAGTATCATGCAACATGTTTGCAGATGACTCTTCTCTTCATACAACTGGAGTAAATTTAGAGCACATTAATAACAGATTACAAACCAGCCTAACCGAAGTATCCAACTGGTGTACAGAAAATAATATGCTCCTTAACCCAGAAAAAACACAAAGAGTATGATTGTAGCCACTTGCCAAAAGGACCAGCATGGCTTAAATCCACTCACTTTGTCAATTGTTGGCCAAGCTATCGAACAAGTTACAGAACATTGACACCTTGGTGTTGTTATTGACAACCAGCTTAAATGGGAGGCACATATCTTTATCAAGGTCAGTTGCAAAAAATGTCTACCTGTTATCCCGTTTAAAACATGTCAGTCCAGAGGCTTCCAATTTCTTTTTCCATTCTTACATCATGCCTAGAATTAATTATGTTTCAAACGTGTGGGACAACTGCAGTGAAGTGCACATAAAAAAATTTGATTCTGTACACAGACGTGCTGTAAAAAACCTAAATGGTGCCTTACGAAACACACACAGTCATCAATATCAACTGCCAGCACCTCTTCCCTTGACTAAGCACCTAATATTGAATAAGTGCATACTTATGCATAAAATTATATTCGATAAATGTCCTACTTATCTACACCAAACCATTGTCTGCTATGAAATTCGCAACCCAAACTCCTGAAATGCGACATTTATTCTACCCATGCCAAGAACAGACCTCTTTATAAACCGAGTTTGGCATACTCCGGCACGCACTGCTGGAACAATCTCCCCAAACACCTCGAAGAACCCTTTTCCACCACAACATTCAAAGAGAAACTTGGACAGTACATGTGTGCCGAAAGCCAGACTGAAAATCTGGTGTAATATTGTCACTAACAATCCTTACAAACCATGTTGAAACGCGTCAATCACTTAATAATGTATCATCCCATAGAATATTGTTTTCAGAGATCTGAATGTGTTCTCCTTACAGTGGACATAAAACTAACGAAATCAAACTCTGGTCATGTCTACGATTCTGTATACTCGCATGTATTACAAATTGTGAACCATCCTCACCCAACTATTTTCTTTTTCTTCCCTGCACTGACATATCTTTACATCTCTCTCTCTCTCTCTCTCTCTGTGTCTCTGTCTCTCTCTCCTCTTTCTCTCTCTCTTTCTCATAATGTGTCCATCTGTCCATATCTCTATTACCCGTCTCCTTATTTGCTATCTTTTATGTCTCTTACATCTGTGTTTTAAATTTTATCATTACTTTTCTCTGTTAATTTCACTTGATTCATTCATGTGTAGCATTCATGCTAGGGTTTTGTTGTTATTGTTTTTCCTTGGTGTGTGTGTGTGTGTTAGCATGTGTGTGTGTGTTACTCGCTTCGGTTTCGTACAGACGTGAGTGATGTTGTGTCTCTTGAGTCTGACGCTGTGTCATACATGTACCTTATACATGCATTAAGTATAACAACATTTATATGCGTATATGTTTGCGTGTTTCTTAGAACAACGGCAGATGTGTAAGTCAGCCAAAGTGCTGATGTCTTCACCACTGGAAAATAAAGATTCATTCATTCATTCATTCTCTCTCTCTCTCTGGCTGTCCTTCTCACTACCTCTGACACATATGCACACATGCACACACACACGTGCACACATGCGCACATACACCACACACACATGCACGCACACACAGAGAACAGATATGACATGGTGACTTTCTTCCTGTTTCATTTTGTTTCAAGTTATTTCATTTTATTTGAATTATGATTTTAAAACTATCTATTTTAACCAAATCTGTCTCGGAGTAACACACACACACACACACAATTTCCAATGGGATCTGAGCTATCATGTAACAAACTGGGAGCACAGCACTGCTTCTAGTAGGCTGGTTATCAAGTAACATGTTATATTCAACCAACGCATTAAGTACATGGACCATGATAAGGAAGGGAGTGTATAGAATTCAGCCCGTCTGTCTATCACACTGAAAATCATACCTAGATTCCCTGTTTATTCATAGTTTACCATTCAATCTCAAATCTGAACAGTCGCCTCCTTGTGATGTTGACTCTGTATCAAACAATTCTGCACTGGCTCTGTTGCTCCATTAAGAAACTGCAGCGGATGGCTACAGTATTACAATGGGGTTATGTGGGCAGTATGCAAAGGTTTGTTTTTACTTCTCATTTCATTTTTAATAAATGAGTTTAGTATGAAACAAAATAACGGATAAGTGAAAAACATAACCAGTGACATACAGAGACAGACTATGAGAGAACTCTCTTAGATCTAAGATTATTACCCAACACTTGCAGTAACAGCATCAATACCAGTAATCTCTTCATCGCCAATATGGGACATTGCACAATGCGATACACTGCCAGATACCTGGGTTATGTTCGTTTGTTGTTTATTCATTGTTTGTTGTAAAAATAATCATTCTTTTTTACAGGAGTGAGAGACAGAGAATGATACCGAGATGAAGAAACCCAACAACTTTGTGAATATGTCTAATAAATTATATTAAGATCCCAATTTTACTTCAAAGCAACAGGATTTCATACTTCATAAGAGATAATAAATTACTGATTACATACCACAAACGTATGAGAGAGCAGCTTGAATGAAAGATAACCAGAGACAGAGAGAGAGAAGGGGGGAAGCTTTGAGGTGACACATTCGTAAGATTTCTCCACATCAAGAAAATTAAACATTCGCTTCTCATGAACCACACCACTGACAGATCAATAGAAAGACAGTGTGGTTATGATTCATGCTGCAACTGTCTAGAGCCCATAAGTCTCTGGTATCCTGATAATCATGCCAAGCGGCTGTCAAAAACAAAAACAAACCCACAACAAAACGAACACACACACACACACACACACAAAAAAAAAAGCCCAGAAAAGATCTGGCCACAACACTTTTTAAAGACTATATACTATGATTAATTCAAACAACTTTTCTTTTCTCAGGTAACATTTGTTTAGTGCAATTAGAGAAAAAGCCTGCATAGAGATGGATATTGAGAGAGACATAAAAAAATTAAAAAAGAGACTGACCCAGTGACACTGACACTGTATGAGAGTGACTCGACATAATTAGTCAACACATATCATGAAAGCTATCAAAGTAAGCCATTTGTTGGCCCTTGTAACCTCTGTTCATGATGGAACTCTATATGTGTAACCCCAAAAGAACAGCTTCAGGACAACTGTGAGGTCAAGAGACAGGGAAACAAGATTTATACTTGTTATTTTTCCCATATGTAATAACATAATCTTCATGACTTGACTTATATTTCCCTTGCACAATTTTCTGAAAAAAACACAAGCTCAGTCAACACTGTTCTGGGTTTTCATGCACATTCTACTGTGTCAACTGTACACTGTAGTCTTTATTTCATTTCATTTCTTTCTTTCTATTTTTTTCCTGCCCCTTTTTTTAAACCAACTCTCCTGATCTTGCTATTCTGTCTTGTTCACAATATAATGAGCCACAAGGGCAGCATAAGAATTACTGTATTCAATTAAAAACATTGTTTTGTTTGTTGTTGTTTTATCCATGATGATCGATCATCATCAATGCCTCTCTCTTTCCCTCTCCCTCCCCATTCCCAAGGAACACCCCACGTCTCCCCCCAAAAAATTCACCCCTCACCATCTCTCCTCCTCCTCCACCCACTTGAACTGTCACACGTTAAAAAATGAACGGGATTCACGGTCTGCCAGTGGCAAGAGACAAGGCGGCCCCCATCCCTTCACCCTCACCCCCTGATCCTGAACCCCCACGCCCCAATTTAACTACCCCCTAGCCCCCACCCCCACCCCCCCAAAAAAAACCCCACCACCTCCATCCTTCTGCTGCCAACACCGCACCCCCCTCCAAACTCTGCCTCCCCCTCCACCAGCCAATATTTGATGGCAGGAGAGGCAATGAAGGATGACAATGGAGAGCGCCAGTGCAATCAACCGTCCACAATGGCCTCCATCTCCCCATTCCACCCTCCCCACCTCCACCACCACCATCACCCTCCACCCAGTCCCCTCCCCTCACACCCTCCCCCATCCACCCACTCCTCACCTCCATACCCTTCCCCTTTACTTCCTCCCACCATTCCCCATTTATTCTCTTTCCTGCATCCGGTCTCCCTCCCCCATCATCCTGCATCCCCCTGCCACTCCTTCCCTCCCTCCAGCTTCCTCATTTGCTTTGTTTGTCTCTCTCCTCCTCCCTCCCTCCCTCCCTCCCGAGAGAGAGAGAGAGAGAGAGAGAGAGAGAGTTTGTAACCAATTACATCACGAGGGGGGTGGGGTGGAAGAAGGAAGGAAAGAGAAGGAGAGAAAGAGATATATAGAGAAAAGTTCATTTGTTATGTAACCAATTACATCAGAGTGATGAGAATGGTCAGAGGGGGCAGCCGGGGATAAGAGAGACAGAGAGAGAGAGAGACAGAGAGAGAGACAGAGAGAGAGGGACTGGACAGAGAGAAATGGGGGGTAGGGAAGAGGGAGAAGATGGAGGAGGATGATGAGGGGAAAGGATCAATCCTCAGAAGCATTGCTGCCTTGCTGTCACAGAAAAGCCTTGTGGGTTTCTCCAGCTATTATTGCAATGGATCTAACCTGCATCCCCACTTTTTTCCTTCAATATCGAATAAATGCAAACGAAATACTAATAGTAATTATCTAGAGCAAACAAATGAAACAAACTAAAACAGTGACAATAATACACATAGCAATACCTGAAAACAGAGAATAAGGAAAACTTTATGTAAATAAACACTACTCAAATACACAATAGCAATACCCGAAAACAGAGAAAGAAGGAAAATTTAAATATAAACAAACACTCCTCAATCCTCGGACTTCATGCAACTGTCAAACCAATCATGCCAACATGAACAATCCTGCATAACTCATTTAAAAAATAATAGAAAGGAGTCGCAATGCTGCTGGCAAGCTTCATCACAAATAGAAAGTCTCAACACTGTCACATTTGAAGGGAACCACAGCCTGAGTGGTCAAAGCTTTCGACTTGCCATCTGACCGTCTTGAGTTCAAATCCTTGGACAAGGCACCTTGGTGGGTTAAGGGGTAGAGATTTTTCCTATCTGCCAGGTCAAAAGTTGTGCAGACATGCTGGAGTCTTAACACCCCCCGCCCCGGTATATAAAGTATTCATTACAGATCCTTTTGACCATATTAGCATTCAGTGGGATAAGGAAACAAAAAACCCAACATGCATATCACAAAAAACAAAACAAAACAACAACAAACAAACAATAACAGTATGGTGTCTACACAGTGGGGTGAAAATGGTCAAACACAGAAAAGTCCAACTGTACATGTGTATGTGACTAAACATGAGAGTTGCAGCCCACAATCACAGAAGAGACTGTCACATCCCCACCCCCATCACTTAGAGGAGTGGACTTCTACCAGTAGGACAATGAAGAAATCTTGAACAAAACACACACTCTCTCTGTCCCTCACTGTGCACAATCTCTAATTATCTCTTACAGCCGTTCTGATTCCCACTCTTGCCTCTTCTGTTCCTAACCTTTGAATGTATGCATTCATTAACTGAGATTACCATGAATTTTCATCCTTCGTAGTTAGGGGACTGTCGCCACCAACTCGTGATACTCCCAAAGGTTAACATGTGACCAGACCAGTCACTCAGTCGACCATTATGTTTACAGCCCTGCCATGGGCAAAGACCAATTCTAGGGTACAATATAGATTTATTTATGTATTTACATACAGGCAAAGACAACTCAATATCAACTTTGGCTTTGGACCAGGAAAAAACAACTGATTAGCCTGAATTACAAAAAAGCAAACAACACATAAATGTCTAAATAAGCACATAAGTGAATGAATATAAACTAAAGGACAGAGGTTTTGGGTGTTTCTTTTTTTTAAAACAAATACAACGCCCTCCCCATGCCCCCCGCCCACACACATAGTGACATACACATAAAACAAAGGCACACACTAAACTGAATCAGAATGCAATGTACTGTTCAAAGTAGGAGGTATTCTCCATCACCTATTTTCTAACAAAACAACAGGTTGGGTAAGTGTCACCCATGTTAGAGAGCTTATTTATTATTCAGTATGTTTACACTTTTTTTATCCCCCATATTCCTCAAGTCTATTCATTCTATTTGGTCCTTCTTGCCTGCTGTTAGTCCATTCCATTCTCCTCCCCACTGATATTTTTGCAAAAGATGCAAGTGGACCAACAAGACCAGCAAACAAAACACAAACTCTCCTTTGAGCACTGACCTTCCTTCCTGAGTCGTCCGAGATGATTCCTGGACCGATCTGGGGAGAGTGCTGCATCGGGTGTATTGCTGTGGAGTGATGATCTGAAATCACACAAGCATGTATTGTTGAGATGTGTTGGTTGTAAAGGAGATATAATCTGCAACTGGAGAAAATGGGAGCAACACTTGTAAAACAAGACATATCAGGCACATTCCAGCTACAACAATTGAAGCCAATGAAAGTGAATCAACCAATGCTGACATGTTCAATAACAGCGGTGATCTCTTTATCTCTTGGCATTATGATAATTAAAGACATCATGAGACATGTCACATGCTTCTAAATCTCAATATCCAGAACACAAATTTACTTTTTTTTAAAATTGTACATTCATGAGATCAACCACACAGATCTCTTTAAGAGAATACCAAATTTAAAAATTAAATTAAAAGCAATTTTTATGTGCACAATATAAAATCTGTCTGATTCATCAGCATGCACAGAAGAGCACAACAACTATGTTTGCTCTGGAGACTATGTTTCCATTTTCAGTCTTCCCATGTCTCTGACTGCAGTCAGTCTAAATCCATCTGCATTTTGCAAGGGGCCATTGACTGTAGTCAGACATTTCGCGGGTTTAGTTGCATCACATATGTAATATATATATATATGTATCCATAATGTAAATGTAATAATATGTAATCGGACACATCTCAGCTTGGTAAAGGCTGTCCCAATTATACCTAGGAACTGATCAGTGCTTAACATACCAAAACAACACTGAGAGCTTAGTATAATAGTCGGCAAAGACTGTCATAAGTTTGAGCTAGGAGCTTAGCATAATAGCAATGGCTGTTGCTAGTGAGGACGAGGAGCTTAGTAATGACTGTCCTTTGATTGGATAGGAGCTTGAGGTCTGTTCTAACTGTCTGAAGAAACTGTCCTTTGTGGACTTGGAGGTATGGAACATGTCCCAGGAATACTGCATCAGAACAGATTTATCCTCCCAACTGAATTATACAGGTGTGACTCAGCAGCAGCGCACTACAAAGGTGGCCTCATGAACAAACCTATGACAGCTCCTGATCAGATGCTGATGCCTGACCATGACACAACAAACTTCAACAATTCTTAATCTGGCTGTGTGCTGAAAAGCTGGGAAACGACGGACTTGGGACAAACACCACTGTGAAAGGGGTAGGGAGAGGAATGCTTCATACACACGTCTCCAATAATCATATCCATTACTTGAAATAATGCTTCCTATTGCAGCATGTCTGGATAGTGAAGTCATCATTTCCTTAAACTCTCCTTGGGTTTGTCTGAGTCTAGTCATGACTTACACCTGATCAGCTTCCTTGTTCTGTGTACCCTGTCAGTTGTACAGTCTACTTTTGGATGTGTTTTAGTTCTCTCCCTATATACAGACAGCAGAAAACAAAAATATGAGAGGTGCTCATGTCTTCTGAAAAAAACACAAAACAAAATGCCGATGGATCTGTCATTGTATCTAAAGGAACTGCATGAAATGAACTGTTATTTTGAAATATAAAACTAACTCAGTTTTCCAATATAATGAATATTAGATTAACAACAAAAACAATATTCATACAGTGACAACAAAAACAACAATGGAAGTCATCACATTTGTTAATCATGTTTATTTTAAACATGTTCGTTTTTATGGGTTACATTCATTTTTGTGTAATTTAGTTCGTATCAGTAAAAATTCAGTTTAATCATATCAGTAGAAGTTAGAACTAGTAGCCTTTACAA
This sequence comes from Babylonia areolata, assembly GCF_041734735.1. Classification (NCBI taxonomy): domain Eukaryota; kingdom Metazoa; phylum Mollusca; class Gastropoda; order Neogastropoda; family Buccinidae; genus Babylonia; species Babylonia areolata. Next base: position 53,707,347 of record NC_134877.1, read on the forward strand.
AAACTTAATTGAAATATATCTATGACATGCACTCAAAACTCCATTTCCCCTTCCCCATAACTGTTCTCTCATAACTCAGTCTGACTTCTGAGAACAGTTCATTCTAAATATGGAGGAAATAATTTTACCAAGCATTAAGTTGTTGGTTTGTCAGTTCTGTTTCATTTGAAATGGTCATTCTGTTGTATTTGAGCGTTGTTCAATCCTTAAAGATATGTACAGCTTTATACGCCCAGTCTGGCTGGCTGTTTTCCAGCGACACAGACACTCCAGTCACTAAGTTTTCTGGACTAGTAACATTAGCCTTGCCGAGCGTCCTACTTGGGATGGGAACTTGTGGGGCGACCCACACTGCCAACGCGTGAACAACTGTTTGCCAAGCTGGGCCATGCACAGAGCTGTTGTACATCGTTCTATAACCCTTAACGGTGTGTCAGAGGCAGAGCATGTACATGTGTGTGTGCGTGTGTTGTCTGTTTTACTATTAATGGATACGTCACTGTGTGTGTGTGTGTGTGTGTGTTCATGTGATTGTGCGCGCAGGCGTGCGTGTTCACGCGTACCAACGCGCATTTTGATCAACACGCGTGTTTCTCTGTGTACGCGTGTCATGTGTGTGCGGACAGAAGCAGAGAGACGGACACAAAGACACACTCCGATAAGGCCTGCAGACGGTGTGTTTGGCAGGCTGTACAAACGCGACATCAAGCGCTCGAACTCCAAAGGCCCAAGCCTGTTCGCTGCTATCGCTAGCTTGGAGCGCTGGGTTGCTTTGGGTCGAAGTTGACATTCACGAACCCCTCACACACAGCTAGCTAGTACTGCCAGTCTGGCTGCCTAGCACTGCCAAAGAGAGGAGAGCGAGAAGAGGAGGATTCGTGGTGAAAGAGCTGGGCACGGTACGTCCCACTGCGGCTCTTTCAGGTCAACCCCTCTATTCGCAAGACTGCTATCTCCTCTTTCCACAATCATGACGCGCGCGCGCGTACTCATACACCCACACAGACACACACGCAAAGAGTAAAGAGAATAAAGAGACTGAGACGCACATGCTGCGTGTGTAAGTATGTAAGGACGTGCGCGCGCGCGTGTGTGTGAGCGAGCGAGAGAGAGAGAGAGAGAGTGTGTGTGTGTGTGTGTGTGTGTGTGTGTGTGTGTGTGTGCGCGCGTGCGTGCGTAGGCGTTTTTCCTTGACCTTCGGCCCATCCACCTCGATCCCCACTCACAACCCTTTCCATCCCATCCTTATTCTGAAATCACAAAATTTCCTTGTTTATGATAATGATAAACACAAACATTTACGACTGGTGTGTGCGCCATACACACATCCACCTACGCCATACACACATACACAGTTGACTTGGAGGGAGGGCTGAGTGGCGAACTATTTACACTCTGTGTGTGTGTGTGTGTGTGTGTGTGTGTGTGTGTGTGTGTATGCACCCGATTATTTCTTCTTTTTTTAAAAAATATTTATTTAAGTGCGCAAATATAAGTTACACAGAAAATACGGAGTTATACGATTGGTTTCCACGTTCGCACAGAGGTTGGTTTTTTTTTGTTTGTTTTGTTTTTGTTGTTGTTGTTGTCTACAGTTGTCCCCAAACGCGACAATCTTCAGTACCCCCTAATTATTCATTTTTCTTTTAGCCACATTTTCACGTTTTTTTATGTTTTTTTTTGTTGTTTTTTGCTGCTGCTGCTGTTTTGTTTGTTTATTGTTTTTTCAAATATGTCAAATCACGTAATTTTTCAGAGCTCGCTCGATGCGCACTCATTTTGTATGCAGGCACACATGGCAGCCACACACCACACAGTGAACGTGCTGTTAGTCCCCACAAGCACCATCCCGGGTGTGTGTGTACGGGGAAGATGGGGGAGCAGGGAGGGGTGTGGGTGGGCAACGGATACGCTTGACAGACGGCGATAAACAAACACAACTGTCCCCGCCTACCCCCTGGTGACGACGCCACAGCTTGCATCGACGGCGGAAGAGGGGGAACCGGGGTAGGGGGGAGGGGAGGCGAGTGGGGGTTGGGGGGGGGGGGGGGGGGCAGAGAGGAAGGGGAGCGGGTAAGCCCAACCCACTACCTGTCCACCCTCAGACATGGACTTTCCCCAGGACAGACGGAAAGAATGCGGGCGCGTCCCGCAGCTTTGAACTGCGCCGCCAAGGTTGCTCGGGCTGACCTCTTTCCCCCGTTGAAAGAGCTTGACCATCCCTTGACCTCAAACACTCACTGCCCACCAGAACCGTTTCAAACTCCGAGCTCCTGTGCCGTGACAGTGACGCAACCTGCCCTGAGCTGGTCTGGTCGAAGTTTTCTCCCCCACCATCATTCTCCCTCCCACCCTCCACTCCCTCTTCCAACACCACCTTATCGCGACCTAGGCCTGGCCTTCAGGGTTTACGCCCCGCCCCCATCAGTCCTGAGAGGCTAGCGAGGGGTGGGCAGTGTGCGGTTGAGGAGGTGGGGCTCAGGTCATTATCAAAATGTCGGCCTTCGTTCACGTATTCTTTCATTCATTCCATCTTATGGGTTAGCTAGTTTTAAGTCGTGCAAACGAGACGCGGAAGGTGGAAACTTGGGGAGGTATGAAAACAAATTCAGCGATCCGGGAATCGGTTTCTTGACTTATCTTTCTTTTCCATTTCTTAATTTTATTTCTCTAACGAATTTGCTAGGCTTTATTGAGGACAGGGGCAAAGGGGAGGCAAAAATTCGCAAGTCGGTCGATCCTTTTCTTTTTTTCCCTTGGGCCGTCGTCTGACAGACGCTGTGTGTGTGTGTGTGTGTTCACTGCATGGTGCGGAGGTGGGGTGGCTCAAACAGAAACTGGCGAGGATGGGGTGGGATGATGACACGCTGCCAAACACGACATGCCGATCGGATGGCAATGGTACAGGGCACGACATGAACCCGGCCGGCGAGCAGTGGCTGGTGTGTGAAGCTCAACACGCGCCATTTTTTCACGCATCTGGCAAAAGCCACCACCAAACCAAATACAATCATCTCAACATCCTTCACCACAACCACCCTTGAAATGTATCTTGAAAAAATTCTACAAGTGAAATAATCTAACATGACCTTTTGCTTGTTTAATATACCTATCTATAGCAAAACTATATATCTGTTTAATTCCTGGTACCACTACACATGATTATGTGTTACTGAATCCATGAACTACTAAGTATTAGAACGTCTTAGTTTGAGCTTTTACATCTCACACACACATACACTAACGTTTCCTAAAATTACTGTGACATGTACTTGTGTGTATCCATTTGCTCATGTGTGCATATTAACGAAAGATGGAATGAATGACAGTGGATTTATAGAGCATTTCACACACACACACACATACAGTGATGGTCAGAAGGAAAAAAACATATTTTGAAAGCAAACTCATCACCAAATAAAAACAAACTAATCTACAGAGTACAGTATTTAATTGCACTTGCAGAGTGATGCCAATCATCTTTTCTTATCAATCATATTCAAAAACTGTACACACACCTATTTGTATTAAACTAAGAATAATGATAACAGTCATTAGTGATTGAGTCTGATACCCTGAGACTAAGCAAGTACTGTGCTACACCCTACAGACAGAAAACCTTCAAATTGTGAATCCCAAGTAAGGCTAACTCTTTCACCCTTCCCTCACACTCCTCTCTACATTCAGAGTAGAGACAGAGAGAGACAGGGGAAAGATATTTTCAATAGCTTGACATGCATAAGTGCCATCCTTAAATAATAAGATAGACATACTATTAAACAATAATGTTATCAACCATCTAAAATTTTATAAACTGTATCAATAAATTTGCAACATTTGAAAAAGAAATCTATATAAAAAAGTTAAAGTTGAAATTGCGTAATAATCAAAATAATATGCCAATCTGAAAAAATGGACACAGCACATGAATCACTGGCATTTTAACAACTGGCATGAAATGATGACCAAAAAATTAGGTGACTCACCTTGCGTACTTCTGCGGCGTGTCGATTCTCTCAGATCATAGACAGGTGAATTTCTGTGATGGTCTGATGAGGGACTCAGGTTGGGGCTAAGGTTGATGATGGGAGGACTATGTGTACTGATCAAATGGCAGGACTGCTGTGGGTCTGCACCTCCAGACGCTAAATCGTTTCGATGAACAGATGCATGTGCATCAATAATATGGTTGATCGCCGTGTCTACATGCCACAAGTCCTCAGAAAGGCACAGATCTTCAGACAGGGAAGAATCATCCGAGAGGCAGACGTTCTCTGCCCCTTCCACTAACTGGTGGTGGTGGTGTCCATTGTGTGGGTATGGGGGCTTTGGCAGAAGGCGGTGGCGATACTGCACTACCTGGGGGTCTTTTTGATGGGAGGCTACGGGCATAATCCACACCGACACACTAGACCCTCAGACCTGTCCAATCCAAAAAACACGCTATTTATTTTCAAGATACATTATGAAAGGTTCCTGTTACCATGTGAGAGATAGGCATTCCACTTTACATACAGGGTATGTAATCAACACACCACTGTCACACAAAACAAATGAATAAACTTTTTTTTTCTAAAATGATTGTAAGTGTATCATTAATTTGTCCCCACAGTATTATTTTCTTTAAAGCTCAATTGTAACATGGTAATGTTGGTGTAATTGATTTATTTCTATTATCAACATGTATCCACAATTTTTTCTTCAAAATCATGTGTATGGCACTCTAAATCAAGCACATTCTATGTTTCAAATGTAACATAATTATTAAACATGATAACAAAAATGAGGCCAAAATAAAAGAAAATAATTTTCTAAATTATTTCTATTGATTAAAGCTACCAAAAAAACCAAAAAAAAAACCCCAAAACAAACAAAAAAAAAAAAACCCAGCTATGTTCGATACTAAAATACTACTTTTTCAAACAATTCCTATAATATTACAATAAATAAATAAAAAGTTGTTTGTGGGAGGATGAGGATTTAACAACGCAGAACGTCTGATACACGAAGAGCGGACGGAGAGCCAATCCCACACACACGCCACAGAACTCTGACGCATCGAACCCAATACAGGCTACGAAACTGCTCGCTGTAAACTATCATCGATCTCACGAAAAAGACAACGTTACTAAAACCCAAGGCGAAAACCAACTATTCACCGTTAAAACTCAGACTGTATGCACAAAGTCGAAAATTCTGATCTGTGTTCCGAGCACCGACAAACATTATTCTGTCCGTCACTTGATCTTGTGTGCGGCTCTCAACACGAATACATCTTAACGTCTGCTTTGGCTATATATGTTCACATGTGTAAGTCAGTTGTGGGCACGCAAACAGCAAACAACAGGTATAATGTAAAAGTTAATACTTACGATCAAGATATGTAGCAATCTAAGTTTTCGACAACAGTTTGATTTCTCAAACCAAGGAGACCAGCGACCACGACCGTCTCGCGTGAGCTCACAACTCGACTATGGACTGGGCTTGCGACTGTCAGTGAACGCAGGCTTGTGTGGGCTGAGTCGGTTGGCCTGACCTGAATACTTTGCTTGCATGGGCTTCCATTTCTGCGTAGAGAATCAATAAATTCTTTTTTTGTGATTGTGCATAAAGCTTTGCATGTGTTCTAGTCTGATTGTGTTAAAAAAACTAACCATAAAATGTGTTTTGTAACAATTTGCATTTAGTGGAGCTCTGTAAGTTTTTACTTCATGAATACTTCGTGACAGCAGCAGATGATAATCAAATAAAGGATTCCCCGCCTACTTTGTGACGTCATTTCCGTAGGAAAACACCTCCAACACTTTTTTTTTCTGTTGGTGATTTTAATGAAAAACAATGCTACATATCATCATTTATAACAATTTGTTACATTTTAACAGCAAAATCATAAGAAAAGAAATATTAGAAACCTTAGTGTACGTCATCTTTTTTTGCAGCAGATGACGGAAAGAGTCAAAAATAAGTCCATATACGATTGGTCCATCTTGGTCACATGCTTAATCACAAGGGATTTTTTCAGGGCGAGGGCAGACGCTTGACAACATTCTTCCTCAAAATTTTGTTGAAATGTTGATTATTCTATCGGAATTGAAGTTAGAGATTTGATATTGTTCTACTGCACTGTAACATCACGTGATTATCGTTGAATTTAAACTTGGAAGTTTAATTTTGCTGTTTTAAGATTGGAACGTTTGTGTTTTTCTTGTGTGACCTAGAAAGACATTGAGGTGACTGGGCGAACAGTGTTGTTTTGGCAGGGTTTGTACTTGGCATTTCAGCTTATTCAGTGCCTTTTGTCTGTATTGTGGTCGGTACAGAATGCCACATTTTCTGTCAAGTATGGCAGAGTATCACAGAGAAAATGTTAAAATGTCTGCCAAAGGCAGGAAAACTATGGCAGCAAGAAAAGGGTCTCCAAGGCAGTGGCGAGGAACTGCGTTCCACGGTCGTTCCTCACCAGGTCGAAACACTCCTCCTGGCAGCGAGATGAATCGACAGGACGGGTTAAGCAACAGTTGGTCTGGGAATTCAGTAGATCTTCATTTTGTCGGCACTTACCGATGTCTAGCTGAACTAGTTCACCAGGATGGTGTTTTAAGTCAGTCACCACCAAAGACGGGTGCAGGAAGACCAACGGCAGGGCCACAGCTAGCACCAGCTCCAGCATCCCTGCCCAGACCTCCGTCAAGTTGGACTGCAGCAGATGATGAAGAAACTACACTTGTCTGCAGTGTCATTCCTGATGAGAATGTTGGCTCAATCTTGTCCAACCAGCTGAAAATGCTGCTGAAAGTGCAAGGCTGATTTGTCAGTGTTACTATTACCTGAAGTGAAATTTTCATTTATCATTTTTGTTTGGTGAGCACAAGATTCTGTCTCCTCTTTTACTTTTTTCCCCGTTATCCATTTGTTTTCACTTTAAAAAAAAAAATGCATTTATACAGAAACGCTCTGGTTATTAAACTAATCTTTAAAAAATACTCGATGAAAGATTGATTTGGATGTTTTTATTGAAAGTCATAGAAGAATACAGAAGACTATGATGTTTCATGTTACATCCGAGTAAGATAATGTGAGATAAAAGGGTTTATTACTCTATATGTTAGATAAGATAAAAGGTTAATTTATAAATGTGATCTCAATAATCAGATTACAGTTACATTTCAGTTTTATTACTTAAAATGATCTACATGCCAGCCTGGATCAGGTCAGGTCATGGTGACTGCTTTTGTTCTGTCTGTATTCTGGTTTTGGTATGATTTAGATCAAAATATTATTTATGCAAGTCTTAAACATTGGTTCTGAAGAATCAAAAGTCACTCACTCAAAAAAAAGTGATAAATGAAAACTTCTTTGGAGTAAATGGCTTTTAGGCAGCACTAAAACTGCCTTGAGCATTCCATTAATGAATGTGTATTTTTTAACATATTGACCAATTTTTCATGAATACAGTGTTATGAGCATGTGTGTGTGTGTGTGTGTGTCATTGTATATAGTGTTATCACAGTATGATTGAACAAGGTTTTTTCCCCCCACCATGTTAGATTTGTTGGTTCAGGTCTTTCTCTTTCCCAGTTTGTGTCCTTGTCATCACACATAAAATTAAAAGAAATGGGGATAAAAAAAAAAGAAGAGAGTATTACTATCTTTTTATTTGAACATCTGGTTAAAGTTAATAGACTTAAAATTTATACATTGTGTATCGAGCCAAACTAAAAAAGTTCCTGTAAGGGTAATAGATTAGATGATAGACTGCTTCTTGGGCTTTGAGCTGTATTGTTTGTAATGGTCTAGTTTTTTTTTTATTAATAAGTAGGTTGACTGCGTAAAGTCATGATTATGTGCCATGTGTAATGTTCTAAAAACAATTTTAAAAAAAACAACAACAACAACAAAACCACACACACACACACAAACCAGTCTGAAGAGATGTATGTGAAAACAAAACTTTCAGACCAAATTGGTATACATGTGTTTGCTAATGAGGAAAATGCAGTTTGGGCTGCAAGTGTGATTTACCTTTCATTTTGGAGTATTACAGTGTAGTACTGTGGATTTTCTTTCCAAAAATCTATCATTTTATTGTGGTTTTAGTATTGCTGTTTAAATTTTTCCCTTTTTTGTGATAGTTATTAAAAAAAATATATACAAAGTAAGCAAGCAAGCAAGCTATTCAACTATGTATAACAAGCAGCCATATTAGAGCATTAATTTGCATTTTATAGTCTTTGGGGTATTGATATGTCTTTTTTATGTGTGATGGCAAAGGAACAAACCTATAAAATCGCCCATATTTACATTGTAAATATATCATTTGAACTGATAGGAGGCAAAAGCAGACGTCCCCCTTGTTCCCAGTTCCCCCGTCCGCCTTTCATTTTGTCATTGTGGATATTTCATTATTTGATTGTGCAAGCTACGCCAAAACATGTATTGTCACAGTTTTTGGTGGCCTTTTACCCCACTGTTTTGATGAACTGGTGACAGACTGTTCACAGATTTATTTATAATTTTGCTTATAATCTTGGCATGTTTTATTTAAAGTATTACCTATTAGCATATATATATTGTGCTATATGTAAAAAAGAATCTTTATTCCCCTTCAGTTAGTAACCACTTTTCCATCATTTCTCTAGTTGAAGCTTTGTTTATGCTTGCTAAGTTCAGTCTTTATTATTCACAGATTATTCACTAATTCAGTTTAAGTTGTTTTTTTTCTTCCGTTATGTGTGTTTTCAAATATACAATCTGATTTGTTTTCTTTTTCCTTTTTTTTTTTTTAAGCTGAAAACTGCACTCAAGGAAAGGGTACTGTTCTGTTACTTTTCAGTTCAGTATGGGCCATTTATCTTTGTGTCATCTTTCAATCCGCAATTGAGTTATTGACCCAGTTACTTCTTTCAGGGAAGATTCTAATGTTGGCCTAATTATAGACTAAGACTATGTCTTAAATTCTAATTGATTTATATTTTATATGACTTATTTAATTTTAAGCCATCTGCAGTATGAAAGCTGCAACAGTGTATCTTTGGAATTTTAATTGCCACCTTGAATTTTTGTTCTTTCTTTCTCTTAGTCTTTTTCTTTCTTTTTTTTCTTCTTTAAAAATTTTTTTTTTTAATTAATATTATTATTATTTTTATATATAATGTAGGGTTTTCATTAGATTGGAGTAAGAAAATGAATTGATGTTGGTGACAGATTGTGTACATGTTTATGGCATGATGTGTTCACCTTGTTTGAAGCTACAAACATTTGCTTTCTTTTTTCTTTTTTGTAATTTTCATGTAAGGTTATTTGTGTGTGTGTTTTTTTTTGTTTGTTTTTTTTGCTGTGTGGGTTTTTTGATTTTGCAATCTTTGGGGGGAGGGAGAGGAGGGTTCATTTTTTGTTAGTTTTGTTGTTGTTGTTTTTAAATCAAATAGAAAGTCTTTTGTTATGAAGTAATTTCTAAGAGAGTTCTGTGAACTTTTTTGTTTTGTTTGTTTGGTGGTGTTAAAACTAACACAATTATTGGGAATCAGTTCTTTGCTTGTCACCCAAACCTGCAACAGTGTATGTTATTACCACCACAGTACCAGTAATTCTGAGTGAATCAACACAGCATTGGGGATCTACAAGTATTTAAGTGCTATATAAACTATGATGAACCATTCAACGCCTTTCTGAATGATGGAAGTAAGGTGGGTTGGTTGTGTGGTGTTTTCATCATCACCACTGTTTTCGTTCACCATTTACTACTAGTATCCATCCCAGCTTGCTTTTTTTTTTTTTTCTTTTCTTTTTTTTCTTTTTTACCTTGTTGAAACCCCAGCCACCACCTGCTCCCCCTCTTGCCCACAACTAGCAACTTGCATTTGTTGGGCAACAGTACTTTTTCTTTATTTGTTGTTGGGTTTCTTTGTTTAGTTTTGTTGGCTTTTCTTCTAGTTTTGATTTCTCCAATTTCATTGCCAAGATGGAATGGTATTTCCGATAGTGTGTCAGTGTGTGTTCCTTGAATTCAGATTTTTGTCATTGTATGGACACTCTAAGTTTTTATGTTAGTATCTTCAATCAAACAAGCATATGATTAGACATGAACAACCACCCTACCAGTGAAAATGAAACCTGAGGCTAAGGATTCAGATGATCTTTTATTGATTATTTAGTGAATAAAAGAAATAGAATGTGTGTTAAGGTTCAATATTACTTCTTTTTTTTTTATAATTATAACTAGACTGGCAGTGTCTGGTAGTTTTGTTTTGCTTCCCTTCAGTTCCTTGCTATGGATTCTGTGTTTTCCATTTTTTTTCCTGGAGCTTTTTTTTATATGCACATTTAGTCTTAAATATTGTTTTATTGGTTCTTTGGGAAAAAAAAAAAGAAAGAAAGAAAAAAATACAATTCCAAGATTGAACTGTGATAGTGACAGTCCCAGTTTTATCAAACCACGAAAGGAGTGGGACATTAACTTCCATGTGATTTCAGCTGACTTGCTGTTTTGGTGCTTCAGCTTCAGAATGTCAAGGGAAAAAACTGTTTCATGGAGTACGCTGAAAGCAGCTGCACATCATCATCACCATCATCATCAATACTCCTGGGATCCATCATTTTCAGCATCGCTTCACATTGTGCGTGGATGACCATGTGTTCCAGAACTTTGATACATGTCACTTGTCAGTGTGTGTGCCAGACTTATTATATTGTGTCAGGACTTGGAAGACTATATCATGAGAACTCAACATGAAAACTCAAACGACATTTTTTTTTTTTCTTAAGTGAAGCATGAAGTGTGTAATATGGTGCTACACATCGAATTTGATGGATTCCTGTGCAACGCGCTGCCATGTGCGTCAGTGTGATGTCTTCTGAAAAGAGATATATTTGTCGTCGTCATCGTTATCATCATCGGCCCCGTCTGCTCTGTCCTGCCTAGAACTCATCTGCATCAGTCTGTCCCTTCTACTTCCGGACCCCCCTCAGGGTCCACCCTTTGCTTCCAGAGGGAGTGCCTGACAAAGGCATCTCACAGTGCTAACAGTCAGTCTGCCATGACTGCACTGATTCTGTGTTAATGTTATGTCTGTGTTTATACTCGTTTGTTAGTGTAATGTTTGTGCTTGCTGTTACATGGTTCTGCGTGTCTGTATTGTCTCGTCTACTTGTCCAGTGAACTGTTTGTGACATTTGTCCATCTGTCCATGCTCGTCTGTCATGATTTTACTTATTTCTGTGTTTGGATTGTGCTTGTCTACTATATGTAATGTTTGTCCAAGCTTGTGTTTTCATATATTGAATGTAATATTCATGTTTTGTTCGTCTGTGCTTGAATGTATGTAATGTTAGTCCATGCTTATGTGTCTGTCCATGCCTGTTGTTTTTAAGAATTTGTTACGTTTGTGCTTTTCTGTATGTTTATCAATATTTATGATGTGTATTCATGGTTGTCTGTCAAGTATGTCTGTGCTTGTCTATTATATATATATATGTGCTGCATTCATGACCATCACAGACGTTCAGTGTTTGATGAGTGTGTAGAGTGCTCACTTTGGATTGCAGGTGGTTCAGTCTTTCCCTGTCCCATGGCCAGAACTTACAGAAGATTGAAGGTTCATCTTTCTGCACAGGTCTTCTGCATCGAGTGCAGTGCCCCTGCCTTTGTGGTACATGTATGACTACCCACAGCGGCTGACGAGTCTGACTCAACATTGGCAGATTATTTCACAGTAGCTGTGGAAGAATGTCTGGTACTGTTTCAGTGTTTGTCCTGTGTTTTTCAGCCTAGTCTTCTTCTCCAGACTGGCATGACAGTATGCTTCAAAGGTGTTGGCAGCTTGGTGGATGGTGTGGTGCCAGGCACTTAAGAAAGGGCCTTGGGTAGTCCATTGATAGGGATTAACCTTGCATGTTGAGAGGGCCATGAGTGTGCTTGCACTCAGAGGACTAAATTGATATGACCCTCACATACATCTCAAATCCCAAAGTCATAGCCAACAAGACTACCCACAGCAAAACAAATTACAACAGTATGGCGATTTATATAATTTCAGAATGCTATAATCATATTCACTAATAAAGTAATATGATTTCTGGAGTGTTTATTTTCTTTCTCTGTTGCAGCTCCTATATAGTATCACTTAAAAATACAAATGAGAAAAAAACAAAAACAGCATAGTGGCAAAAGATGGCAACATCCACAGGATAGTGATAAAAGAAGGTAACATTGTTCAGTGTTCACTTTTCTCTGTGAATGTACACATAAAGAACTCAAGACACATGTAACATCCACAGAACATGTGTACACACTCACTGTGAGGAAGTCCTAGCTTTGACTTGCTGAGAATTTTTCGTTTACATGGAATGGGTCTCAACTAAAATGCACAAGTGTACCAGCAAAGTTTGATAAGACTAAAAGTCCTGGTACATTTAAAGCAAATGTTTATTTTTGTATATATACATATTTTTGCAGTTCTGAAAGCACCATTCAGCTGTTAATACAGAAATGCTGTCCACAGAACATCGAGGTCTGCACTTGGGCACCAGGGTTGTAGGCGTTTTTTTTCTGCAAATTTCTGATGCAGAATCTGCAAAACGAAGCTGTAAGTTTCTAGTTAACAAAACTAAGATGATTGATTTGATGTGGTTTTTAACATATTTACACATCAATTTGACTTGAGGATTTCATTAATTATTGATATGCCCTGGAGTTAGCTGGCTGTGTGGGAGAAAAACAGTGAAGACAGTAATGCACCAACTCAGAACGTATTTCATGTAGACCAGTGTTGTGTTTTGTTTCTTTCAGATATACTATCGGTTAAATTAGTGTACATGTTGAGCTAATAGGGTTTTTTTTTAGACTAAATTTGCCTTAAAAAACACATTTGTATGAAGATTTACCAGTGGGTGAAGACGTTTTTCACAACAGGTTGGTTGCATACAGTAGATACAATAAATTTACATTAATACTTAGTTTACATGATTTACATTGGCACATGTACATACAGGTTCAAACCTATATGCTCACACAAAAATGTCTGAAAGCAGCACTGAAACTGGTGAGTAATTTTGTTATTTCTTTTGATTTTAACCTCCCTTGAGGCCAGTAAACTACACTGCAGATTTATCTTTTGATTCTGTTATTTTAACTGCACAGCCATTTTTTTCAGTGCTTCATTTTTCTGCTTGTGTAAATTCAAGTTCTTGAAACTTTTTCCAAAGACTTTAAAAAGATTTTCATGGATTTTAGTGATTTAAACATGGTTCCAGATCAATCCTTCAGTTTGATTGTTGAGAATTTTACATTGTTTTGGGTGTTTTGTTTTTTGCATTTTCATCCCCACAATATGGTCCCTGATGTCAAATGGATTCAAAACAGATTGAACTGCCGCTCACTCCCAAAGTCCTTTGCTTTCAGGACCACAAGTTCTCTTTCGCTAGTTGACTGCCCCTCCCTGATGCAGGCCTCTTGTTCATGCAGGAATGTACTTGATTATTCTGCAAAATCTTTCAGGCCTCCAGCTCTCCCATAACTGCTGGGCACTGGCATGGGTTCGAGTGACTGATATCGGTAGTTCAGAGAATTTTGCAGCCAGGGTTCTGGAGCCGCTTTATTATGAAGGGAAATAAAAAACACAGAAAAGAGGTAATACACTAAGGGAAGGAAAATTAATGCAGAACTGGCCAGAAGGGAGGTAATACAATATTGGAGGTCACTTGATGCAGCTGCTTTGGATTTCTCTGCCTGTGCACAGGACACAAATCAGACCTCATTGGGAGTTTACACCAGTGGGTCACTGTAACAGTGTAAGTATGTTAGATTAAACATAATTTTATGGAATAATATTCCTTTAAAAAAAAAGAAAGGAAATGGCCAAAATAGAAATCTGTATCATACAGAAGTACTCCCACCCATGCATTTTCTAATGTTAGAAAACATGGGTGCAGAGACATAGAGGAATAGATTCGGAAAAAATGTTTTAAAAGTATCTGATTAGTTTCAAATGACTAAACTGTGGTATTGATCTGTTGCTTGCCATCACAATAATGAGTGCATATTTAAACGTTTTACCCTAATTCTCACTCCTTCCCAACCGGTTCTCATTCTTTGCGATTGAAATTCCTTTCATGTCTTTTGACAACGGCATATAATTTATTCTTTGAAAAAGTGCTATGCTGAAATGCTTGATTCCATCTAAATTCATTATTTTTCTCAGAAATGAAATACAAAGTGAACCAGACATAAGGGAAAAGGGGTGGAGACTTTTTTTTCTAGACAATGCTTGATCACTGTGTTTCAAAAGAGAGCATACAACCTTCGCCCATTCCTGTGAATGTGTTTTTTGTTTCAGATTCCGAGTGCATAGGAGTGTACTTGTCACATCAAGATGAAGGGTTATTCCATTGTTCAGCAGTAAAATAATCTCATGCCCTTGACAGTGCCAGCGCAACCTGATGACAGAATATTTTAGGCTTTATTTGCAGGACTGCAGGAGTGGAGAATGTCTTGACAAATTCAGATTCTTGTCAACATGATTGTCCCAGTTAATTTTTACTCTTACCTGTGTCGCTATAATGCTATCATACATACCAGTAATGAATATATATCTCTTAAGCTCAGAAAGAAATTGTTCAGCTGATATATGAAACTCACTATAACTCCTCAGCAAGTGTAAGGAACAGATATAAATTAATATTTCAATACAGACTGAAATAAATGTAAAACTGACAGACTGGCTCTGTTGTGTGGCATGTTGTGGTCATGTTTTATTTTGCACTTCATTTCAAATGAACAGTACTGTTTTGTTTTCAAATGTGCACAAAACTGCAATTTACCAGTGGTTTTCATCAGTGCAACACATACATGGATCAATCAACCAGTGCATTTTCCAAAGTTTGCTCTAGTGATCTGTGGTTTGAACTTTGATTTTGAAACATTTATGTGTTTTCTATGATATTTTATCACATGCTTGGATTTACAATGAAAATCCAGCTCAACATTTTTGTTAACACCTACCTGTATGATAATACTCCAAATTTAACAACAGGATTACAATAACTGGTGTCTTCCACTGTTATAAGAAATGTCAGTGATCATGGAGCTGTATTGTCTCTTATCGCTTTGGGGGGAAACTACAACTCTATATATGACAAGATAGGAGTTATCAAAGACTCCAACATAAAAATGAAATGCTGTTTCCCCCGATTGCTGTACTGCTGCTGTACAGACTATATTTTCTTTCCACTCTTGGTACATGCACACTTAACACACAGTGTAACTGTCCTCAAAAGTGTTGGTACTTTACTTCATTCTTCAGATGGTTTTGGAAAAGTTTACAACCAGTTCATGATTTAAAACTGCACTGGAAAAGAACAAAACAAAAAAAAAACACAAAATAAAATTCATGCCAGTGCCAAAAGTTCAAACTAACAAGAAAGCACAAAATAACTGCAACCTCCTCATATCTCATTCTCTCAAGCATACATCAGAAAGTGCATATCACATCATCTAATAGGGCAAGCCAACAATATTTTCACCATGGACTCGTCATATTCATACTACCTGAAAAATTATAAATTTGCCATAGAATCATTGAATGAGACAGCAACTGTTACATAATACTATTTTAAATAAATAGGATCCATATGAGTACCTACCTACATTTAAAGGGTTTAAAAACGTGCTTTCATTGTTTCCCAGATAATTATGGTTGATATGCCAGATTTACATTGTTTAATCAATACTTAAATCTCACAAGAAAACACTGGATTACTTATTTTCAGTACAGTAATTATGTACTGGGTCAAACTGCACAAACATTCCAGTGGGTTTTCAGAACATTGCTTCACACCTTGTTTTGCTGAACAGTTTATTATCATTTCATTCGCTATGAATATTTCAAAATAAAAGACATTAACCTATTCATCAGATATTAAATATTTTTCACTTACAACAGATACTTACCATTAACTATACATGTGAGATATGAACATTCACACTAATCACAGAATTACAGACTATAAAATGCCAAACACACACACTGCAGGGAATAAACTTTGTAAGAGATTAATGTTAGACAGAAAAGGAAGTTCATATCTATTGACAGGATCAAACAGTGTAAACTGTCTAAAAATCTCTACACCAAATAAGACCAAAAAAATGTTTTTAGAGATCGTTACACTGGTTCTGGCAGACATAACCTATTTTCAAGGCACACAAAGGTAACAAAGTAACCCCAGAGTTTTGAGATTAAGCAGAACACCAACAAACAAAAACAGATTAAAAAGGGGTAAATATGAGCCATATAAAACAGAATTATCAACAAGCACCTGCATACAAATAGTAAATTTTAATTTAACCTTGAGAATGGGAAGATCAGCATGT
This sequence comes from Babylonia areolata, assembly GCF_041734735.1. Classification (NCBI taxonomy): domain Eukaryota; kingdom Metazoa; phylum Mollusca; class Gastropoda; order Neogastropoda; family Buccinidae; genus Babylonia; species Babylonia areolata. Next base: position 53,723,713 of record NC_134877.1, read on the forward strand.
ATGCTTTGTAAGCTCAAGTCTTAAAACACACTAACACACCGAGGAAAGCTAGGATTTATTATCAAGAAGGAGAAAAAAGATCAACCAAACTTTTATTGGAGATAGCAAGCATGTGCACACATACACAGAGATCTGAATTTTAAAAAATGAAAAAAAAAAAGCACAACAATAACAGTAGCAAAGAGATTCCCTAAAAACCAAATGAAAAATTCCACAACAAAAGCAAATAACATAAGAAAAAAGAACTTTGTGACCGTGTGAAACGGACTGTTCCTGATTTTTAACAGCTTATTGCAAGATGCAACTGACAAAGGGTAAACCAAGCACTGAGGTCCTGATCCATATATACCCCACCGCATTTTATGTTGCCTGTGGGTTTTTTTCAAAGAGCCACTGCAGTCCATTTTGTGTATACGTCCGAGCACTTCCGCTGTGTGCGCAGGAAGAAAAATTAACATTAAACATCAGTGACCATTTCTGCAGTAAATGTACAAGTAAGACACAGGAGAGAAGTGGTAATTAATTTCCAATCTGAAAAAGCAAGTCTCATAAGTTTGTCTCTCTCACTGATTATTCATTGGGACTTACCATTCAACCCATCTGCTGAAACAAATTGCATAGCTCATACTCATAAAACACTGATGTGATAATTTTGGTATATATCATGCAAAAGGCCTGTCATTTACTATAATTTAACTGCACTGTCTGTGAAACAACTTTGTAACAAGTACTTTTGCCAGCGAAGCTTCATTACTTATCATTAATTTTTGTTTAAATGTACTATTTATTGTAAACCCTGATAAACCCAAATATCATCTGATTAATAAGCACCATGTCCATGATACATGCTTTTGTGTTCTTTCTTTTTTATATATATATATATCCATGAAGTAAACATTGTGAATATATATTTAGAAAAAAATAATTTGTTCACCATTGTTCGTTTTATATACAGAGCAAATATTTTGTTCATCGTAATAAATTCCCAGCACATTTAACATAAAGAAACAGTCAAAATGTTGTTCATATCATACACTATAATTCCAAACTATTTTCGAAAGTGTAAGCATTCAATTGTACAGGAAAAAAAAATTGAGGCCTAAGATTCTTCCATCACCATTCTCACAACCACCACTGCAGCTTGAAAAATCTCCTTTCACATACACAGAGCATTAAACATTCATCTGACACTGATTTTTAAACAGAAGCAGATAAACCTGAACCAGATTTTTTTTCCTTTCATTTCTCTTCTTCTTTCCTTTACTTTGTTCCTTTGTAGACAAACTGAGATACAAGGTACAGCCACAGTTTCATTCAGTCAGTTTAGAAATTGCAGTGCACTTGTGTTCAATGAGGCTTAAAAAGCATTTGCGTGTCCATATATACATGTACATTCACTTAGCTCTAAAAACAAGTCACTGCTGTCAACCAAAGGGGACAAGACCAACAACACAATGCCTCCTGTCAAAAAGGCATCTTCCTTAAACACAACCAACATCTTGACAATGCCAAAGAGCACAAGCACCAGCACCGCTTCAAATAAGTCAAACTGGCACTGTGTGAGAACTATACACATTACTTCACAGTTCTGGAGAGGGAACAGAGAAAAAAGCACCACTCTGTTTGGAACAGGAAGGTGCAGGGCTGACATGGTAAATGTTGCATAGTAGTTCTTCACTTCACAGCTGGGCACTCAAACTAATCCAAACAGGATGGGGCAGGACTCTGGTGGGGGGGACCCAATCCAAGGGGAGGGAAAATGCCATCCATCACCATCGTCTGGCAGGACTTGCAACAGGTGATGGGGCAACGCTGCTGCGGCAGTTGGGTCTGGACGTCTGACTCAGGCCCTTCTGCAATACACACCAATTTGGTTTTTGTAACAAGAAGAAAAAAAGAGAAGTGCTGTACCAGTTCCAAGAGATTCTGTGTGCAAGTATGCCTGACTACGAAATCAAGTTCTTTCTTTTTCTGGCACTTAAAGTATTCTGATTTCACATTTATCCATGACATCATCATGCACATACTTAATAAATACCAGGCATTATTTTCTGATTCATGGAAAATGCGGATGAAGTGGGTACATATCTGACAGCTGAACTCAGCATATTCCATTCTTCACAGTGAATGCAAGCAGAGATCTGCATATCTGGTGAGGGAAGGAAACAATAGCAACCAGAACCAGCTCATACTGAACTTAATGAAATGAACTTAATAACATTCTCCTATCATACATATGAATAAGAAAAAGACACTGAAATGAAATCAACTTGATGTAAATGTAACAGGTTTGTTTTTACACAATTTCTTCATTTTCCCTATCCAACAATGCAGACAAATCAACTTTTCCCATCGTGCCTCATTTGAGGTTTGTATAAATCTTGTAATCCACCATATCCATTAGGTTGCCACAAGAGGCAACTTATGATTGATAAACCATATATCAAATAAAATAAACTGCTATCATGCAGTTTGGATTGCCATTAGTTAGATATCTCTTAAACTTTAGTTCTTAATGTATTCCATTAAAATCTAGTCATTATAAAGTTTTTTATGATATTTGTTTGTTTTGATATTTTGTCAGTTTGGGACAGGTTTTTGCCATCATCTGCCTTGTAGCTGATCTAAAAGTATGCATTATTCAACAGCTTTAAGTTTTTCTTTTATTTTCTAACACCCCTCCCTTTCTTTTTTATCACTGTTAGTCCACCTGAACAAAGAGATGGAACAGTGCTGGTGTTAATGCTTTAGGTTTCTTTCACACAAACATAGTCCATGACAGATAATATCATGCTGTACACAGCCTGAAAGATAATATATACAGACATGTCTATGAAATCATGCAACAAAACATGCACTGAGAATGAAATATTGCTGATATTAGTCATTTAGTGCAGTGTTACTCAACTGCTTTGTTGACAAAAAAAACAAAAACAAAAAAAACTGTAAAATTATAGAAGACCGCATTTTACTGAGGTTGTTGGTCTTTGGTCGGGTAATATCATGTGATTTTAAATGCAGGGGTGCAAGTGGAAAAAAATTGGCAAGACTGAAGTCCGGTCTTCTATGATTTTCCGTCCTAGGCGATTTTTCTCTCTCGGTAAAATACAGAGTTTCAGGGCTAAGTAACAGTGTGTGTGTGTGTGTGCCTCTCTCTCTCTCTCTCACACACACACACACACACACACATTCTCTCTGTTCTCGCTTTCCAATGAACAGTCCCATCCGGCTTCCAGCGGCAAAAATGGGAGTCGTACACAGCGCGCGCGGCCAGACACAGCTGGCGCTGGCTTCAGTTTAGCTAAGCACTGGTCAACCAGTCAAGAGAGTTCCATCTTCCGGTGAATAGTTCAGTATTCAAGTTCCGACCAAAACTTTCCCGGATCAAAAGCATAGGGACAAAAAAAAAAAAAAAAAAAAAAAAAAAAAAAAAAATTGAAATTTCATCAAGACGGAAATCCGTATGAGACGGAACCACTTGCACCCCTGTAAATGCAGTAAAATTCAGAATTAAATAAAACTCTGTACCCACAACTGCAAATCTCAACCCTGAAATAAAGATATACATGCATATATACTTTCATAAGATTAGCCTTCTTAAAAAAACAAAAAAAACCATAAAAAGGCCTCAATTCTGCACCAAGCTGAAAGCGGTGAACCTCTCCCTGGAAGGGGACTGGGGAATAACAAGACAATGCATAATGTTCCTTTGGAGTCAAAAAAAAAAAAAAAAAAAAAAAAAAAAAAACCAGCAAATTGTGCCATTGTATCACTATGCCAGAAAGAAAAAAGACAAATGCTGTCTCCACACTGGTACCATAACTAAAACAAATACACAACTGCACACACAAAACAACTTTTTAAGAAGACATACTACAAGCAAACAAGAGAGGCAAGGCCTTTAAGTCTCACTTGTGATACACACTTTATCCAAAAAAGGAATCTTGAGAAGAAAAAAAAAGAGGAACTTGTTTAAAATGTGCTCTGATTCAAATATCATAAACTAGGGGAAAAAAACAACAGCAACCTAATAGATTGGGATCTAAGCATGACAAGCATTGCAGCAAGAACACTTACCACCGGCCAAAACACATGCAACAAACATCCAAAATCAATATCTAAACTTATGATTTTTTAGCATGATAAACTGACGATGGTATTGGGTGATAACACTGTTTATCAAATCATGTTAGTTTGATGTATTCTGATTATTTAAGAAAAACTCTAAAGGTTGTGGTAAAGTGTTGCTATCACTTCAGGCACTACACAGCATGTTGCTATTTTCTCTAGATCTGGGCAGACTGGTACGGTGCAATCCATTCAGTTCTTTTTCTTTTAATGTTCATTCTATTCATTCTATTTAATTCAGCATTGACTTTAAAATATTCATACACAGTAAACACATCAATGGCAAGCACTTGCTAACAAACCTTTAAGCACAGACTTGAAATTTAGTGAAACTGTTGTGAATATGTTGATGCAGGCGTTTATTATTAAAACTGGTGAAGTGTGGTAAACAAGCTGAGCTTCTCATGTCTAACAGGTGTGCCAGAAAAATAATTTTGTGTATTTTCAGCCACAATTTCATCATTTACTTCAACCACTGTTATATCCTATAATAGCAGAGATACACCAAATTTAAAGTGCAGTGTATCAACAACTTTGTCAATGTTGATCTGTTTAATTTTCTCACCAGGAAAGCTAACAAGATGTGTGGAGATTTTGTCTAGACAAGGGAAACACGCATTAATTGCTTTTAAGAAACCACTGTTTCAAGTAGAACTTATCTCACTTCCATCAATATCAGGTACAGAGAAGATTAATCATTATTATCCCTCCCTGACCTAAGCTTCAAATACCAAGTTTCTGTCAAGTCATTTCATAGCAGATCAAAATAACTTCTTACATTTTTGTCTTCTTTGAGCCTTACGACCCCCACCCCCTCTCTGCCCTCTTCACCGCAAGATGTTCTTTTTGTTGTTGTTTGTTTTGCTGTTTGTAAAATAAGGATAACTTTTTTTCTCTTACCTAAAAATCCAAGTACTAATCTGGTAAAACTGTGCTTGATAATGAATTTATGAAGAACAGTGCAGTTAGTCAAACAAAAAGAGCTAGAAACAGATGTCAACCCTGGGAAGCAAAACTGGTAATCCTTTTGCTGGTATTTTCAGAAGTGATCCCCCTTGTTCCATTAACTTCCCTTCCTAAAATTAGTATAAATGATGAGAAAACCAGTAAAGAACGCTGGCAGCTAAAGGAGAGAGAAAATGTAAGGGCAACACACGCACTAGCAACTGGGCTGTCACACAGTACCACTTGTCATGCACATGTCATGCCAGATCATAAAGAAATGGGGAACCAGTCAAGGCATTATAAAGTGGGGGAAAGGCATGCCCCTGTTGGCATAAAGTAGTGCAAGCTGTCAGTGCTAAACCGAGGTCAGGGGCACCTGTGATGGGAATTTACCTCCCAGTTGATTTCTTCGATTTGTCAGAATCCCAAGACAATGTGGTAGAATTGCCTGGGTGGGAAGAGGAGCTTGTTTTCAATTTGGCCTGCACATCGATGGCAAAAAACAGTACACGTGTACAAAGCATGTTCATGAATACTAGGATAAGGCATGACAACATGACTGAATACAGAAATTCATATGTATCTATATGATATACTGTTTTGAGAGGTGCTTGTCAAAGCACTAATAAGTATAAAAACATCACAAATTGATTGCTGAAATCTGAAATGACCTTGAACATATTTTCTTTATTGTAATAGTACTATCAAATAATACAGAAACCTGAAAAGCTTAACTGATTTATTATCTATATAATTCAGGCATCAGAATACATGCCCCACCCCCATCATTCCCTGGTATTGGAAATCTGATCAAAAGACTAAACTAGCATTTGTTTTTCCTAATAAAATCAACAGCTTGCCTGTTTGTCTCTGAGGAGATGGTTAGAGAAACTAACAAAAAAACAGTCGGCTATTCAAATGAACCTGCCAATCATACTGCCAACACATAACTCATATACCAAACTCAGATTTTAAATTTTGTAAGGAAAGGTCTTGCCACTGAAAATGAAGTTTCCAATGCAGTTTTGCATTTTGCACTTTTTCATGCCTGTCTTTCTATTGAAAAAAATAAAATGAAAGGCAGACAAGGTCAGAGGTTCAGTTACAAAAAATTAACAGACTAGTCAGCAATTAGTCTATTTGTCCTTAAAAAGGGGTCAGAGGAATCCACATCAATTTTATTGAGACTGAGCCTGACGCAAGAGTAGAAGATACTGGCATGATAGGATAAACATGCAGGATAAATGGACAAATACCAGTTTCCTTAACATATCAAACAAGATGTCCATATTCTGTACAACTGTATTTCAAGTAGGCTGCTGGCGTACAGAGCAGTGTTTGGGTTGAGTTCTTTTTGTCTGTCTTGGTGCTGTTAAAAATTCCGATAATCATCTGTTTGCGAAAACTGGCATTAGCGTGTGCTGCTGTAGCCTAACTCTTTGCAGACGAATTCTGAGATAACTCATAACAACAAAGTGTCACTCAGCATCAACTTCTGAGTATACTCTCAACAGCAAACTCCAGTATTTCAATGCACACTGTGTTTTATGTGTTATTTCTCTTCACCAGTCTTTTGTCTGGAGTTTGATTTGTTAGGCAGTTTTTGTTCAAATTTTAATGTTAAATTGAATATGTCTAAAAATCACAGGTATATGGTAGGAGAAGTCTTTCAATAAGTTTCATGGATAGTGACAAAGAGAAGAAGCCAAAAGATTCACATTTTAGTCCAACTGGCAACAGTTTGATGCAGTGAGTGAGTTTAATCTCCTATGCCAGGTTTTAGGCCTATCTGTCTACAAATAAAATCACAGTGGTGGTCCACCCCAGCCAAGGCACAAAACCTGTTTTCTAACCAATTTTCTGAGGCAACTCCAGCCCAGGTATGCTGCTGGCCTGAGGCAGAAGCATTCTGAACAGATTAAGTTTATTGTTCACTGACCTTATGTTTACATCATCAATACTGTTTGTGTGCATCGACTCAGCACATATTTAGTCACATAATACAATACTTACGTGTACTGACTGGTTTACTTTGGTTCCTATGTCATATGTCAAAACGCACAACAATGAATCAGTCCATTTTAGTACTAATCTACTGATTTATCCTTTCCTACTTGGTTATGGTAAATTATAAAGCAGACAGAATTCCATTCAACAACACAGAGGAACCCATTCATGCCAAAATTACCTGTGATGGAATAGGCACAGAGAAAAAGACCATATTTTTTGGGTTATAAATCACCTTATCCCCTCCCTTGTGCTTAGAGCCTCAGGGTAAACACTACACATTATTTTTATTATTTATCCACCAAAACTGTGCTTCACTTTCATAAAAACTGATCAGCAATGTTCTGGAATGCCACTGTTCCATGATTTTCCATTATTCAATATCATCTGTTCTTGGTCCATTTCTAACTTTCCTTCTTTGGAGCAAGTAGTCCATTTGTAGCTATTATCTTGGTCTCCCAACCCCTCTTTCCACAAAGATGGGGACTGCAGGTCAGATTACAGATATTGGTGTGCTTTATAACCCAGAAAATATTTCTACTCTAGGTTAATTAAGTGAGTATTATTATGGAAAACCTAACTAACCAACACCAAAGGAAAGAGAAGGTGAGAGGGGGAAAAAACATACACAGAGAAAGAAAAACTTTAAAATACACACAGCAAATTCACTGTAGGATCCCATGGTTGCCAAGGAGACGTTGCAGTTGGATTCGCCATTGCTGCTTACCGTGGTCTGTGAGAACAGATCAGGGTTGTTTTTCCCAGCAGTTTTCTTCCTCCCACTGCGACTGTTGTTGTTTGAACTGGTGTTCTGCAGGCTTTCCTGCAGATGTTTGCGAGCTTGTCGAAGCGAACGGCGGCGCTTTGTGTGATTCATGTTGGGAGTCTGAAAAAAATCAAGCAGTAAATCATTCCTTGGCTTGGCCAGTGTGGTGATGGAGCAAGAAGCTTGCCCACCCACCTTATTTTTTCCATGCTTAATATAATGATTTAAAGCGAACAATCATTGTGCTTCTGCTACAAAGTTTAAAACTGTGCAAGAAATCCTCCTAACTTGGTTGTAAGCAAAAATAGTTTAAAAGTTATGATGTTCCATTTCTTTAACAATGATTAATAAAATGATTTAATAATTAAAGATTTTCAGAAATATGTACTCTTTTAAAACTGATTCAATTAACTTGAAAAGTTTAAGCGCTAATAGCTTTAGCAATGCATATCAAAACTACTTGGTGTAACTGATCAATAAGCAAGCACATTCTTCTGAGGGAGAGACAGACAGACAGACAGACAGATTTATATGAAAAGATAGCTGTATATATATATAAATAGATGTGTGTATGTATCTATATATATATACATGTGTGTAGTGTGTAGTGTGTGTAGTGTGTAGTGTGTGTAGTGTGTAGTGTGTGTAGTGTGTAGTGTGTGTAGTGTGTAGTGTGTGTAGTGTGTAGTGTGTGTAGTGTGTGTAGTGTGTGTAGTGTGTGTAGTGTGTGTAGTGTGTGTAGTGTGTGTAGTGTGTGTAGTGTGTGTAGTGTGTGTAGTGTGTGTAGTGTGTGTAGTGTGTGTAGTGTGTGTAGTGTGTGTAGTGTGTGTAGTGTGTGTAGTGTGTGTAGTGTGTGTAGTGTGTGTAGTGTGTGTAGTGTGTGTAGTGTGTGTAGTGTGTGTAGTGTGTGTAGTGTGTGTAGTGTGTGTAGTGTGTGTAGTGTGTGTAGTGTGTGTAGTGTGTGTAGTGTGTGTAGTGTGTGTAGTGTGTGTAGTGTGTGTAGTGTGTGTAGTGTGTGTAGTGTGTGTAGTGTGTGTAGTGTGTGTAGTGTGTGTAGTGTGTGTAGTGTGTGTAGTGTGTGTAGTGTGTGTAGTGTGTGTAGTGTGTGTAGTGTGTGTAGTGTGTGTAGTGTGTGTAGTGTGTGTAGTGTGTGTAGTGTGTGTAGTGTGTGTAGTGTGTGTAGTGTGTGTAGTGTGTGTAGTGTGTGTAGTGTGTGTAGTGTGTGTAGTGTGTAGTGTGTGTAGTGTGTGTAGTGTGTGTAGTGTGTGTAGTGTGTGTAGTGTGTGTAGTGTGTGTAGTGTGTGTAGTGTGTGTAGTGTGTGTAGTGTGTGTAGTGTGTGTAGTGTGTGTAGTGTGTGTAGTGTGTGTAGTGTGTGTAGTGTGTGTAGTGTGTGTAGTGTGTGTAGTGTGTGTAGTGTGTGTAGTGTGTGTAGTGTGTGTAGTGTGTGTAGTGTGTGTAGTGTGTGTAGTGTGTGTAGTGTGTGTAGTGTGTGTAGTGTGTGTAGTGTGTGTAGTGTGTGTAGTGTGTGTAGTGTGTGTAGTGTGTGTAGTGTGTGTAGTGTGTGTAGTGTGTGTAGTGTGTGTAGTGTGTGTAGTGTGTGTAGTGTGTGTAGTGTGTGTAGTGTGTGTAGTGTGTGTAGTGTGTGTAGTGTGTGTAGTGTGTGTAGTGTGTGTAGTGTGTGTAGTGTGTGTAGTGTGTGTAGTGTGTGTAGTGTGTGTAGTGTGTGTAGTGTGTGTAGTGTGTGTAGTGTGTGTAGTGTGTGTAGTGTGTGTAGTGTGTGTAGTGTGTGTAGTGTGTGTAGTGTGTGTAGTGTGTGTAGTGTGTGTAGTGTGTGTAGTGTGTGTAGTGTGTGTAGTGTGTGTAGTGTGTGTAGTGTGTGTAGTGTGTGTAGTGTGTGTAGTGTGTGTAGTGTGTGTAGTGTGTGTAGTGTGTGTAGTGTGTGTAGTGTGTGTAGTGTGTGTAGTTGTTAGTGTGTGTATGTGTGTATGAGTGTAGTGTGTGTAGTTGTAGTGTGAGTATAGTGTGTAGGTAGTATGTAGTGTGTCAGACGTGTGTAGTAGTGTGTAGTGTGAAGTGTGTAGAGTGTGATAGTAGATGGAGTTAGTAGATGTAGTGTGAGTGAGAGAGTAGATGGTAGAGTTGTAGTTTAGATGATATTTAGATAAGAGTAGTGTGTTATGATGTAGTTATGAGAGATGTGTAGTGTGATGTTAGAGTGAGATAGAGTGTGAAGTAGAGTAGATTAGTGAGTGTAGTGTAGTACGTTGGTAGTTGTGAAGTGTATGATAGTAGTGATAAGTGTGTATGTGTGATGATATGTTAGTAGTTGATATAGTGTAATAGTATATAGAGTTATGAGAGACTTAGATATGTAGATAGTACGTATGATAGACGTATAGTAGTGTAGTGTGTAGAGTAGAGTATGTTATGAGAAGTAGATATATTCTGTATGTGACGTGAGTATATACGTTAGATAGATAGACTATATACGAGTATAGACTGTAACTAGATGAATATACGGATATAATCTATAGACTATATTACTATGATACTATAGTTACGATAACTATATAGACATATATAATAGACGATATACTATTATACTAGATGAACGTATAGTATAATCTATATACTAGATAGAGACGAGATACGAGATA
>NC_134877.1:53739216-53909216 GCF_041734735.1 Babylonia areolata
TTAAAAGATGTTGAAGGGTTCTTACCCAGCCACACAGCTTCAATACATCTCCTGAGTCAACCCTTTCATCCTTTACTTTAATATAAAAATAAACATGGTAAAAAGGCAACCACCATCACAAGGTAAACACCACCCAACACAAGCAAAAAAAGGTACAATGGAGAACACACAATGGCAGGGTCACTGTCAGGGCTGCCCTGCCTAACAGAAGGCAACCTAATTATCTCACCTTGGTGGTCGACAGAGGTGGTCTGCCGTAGGGGGAGTGGAACACTGAGGAATGCTGAATGCGGCTAATGGAGGATGGTGTTCTAGGAGTTTCGTTCAACTTAGGAAGCAACAGCACATGCAAACAAAGCCATGAATGATGAAGGTGATGATTTCTAAAAAAAAAAGGTGAGTGTTAAATATTCAACAATTCATTAATAAAAAGTTGAAAGTAAGTAATTAAAACGGCATAAAAATGTTAGAAAAGGGGGAGAACTTGGGAGGCTCAAATGAATAAACAAACATTTTTTTAGGTAAAGATCCTAAATTCTGCTTTTACATCTCTCCTTATAGTTATATCTTTTTCAGTCTGTATATATATTTAGTCTCTCTCTAGCGTTCTTAAATAAAGGGTGACATGAAATGACTTTCGATGAAGTTTATCAAAAGTTTTTTTTTCAACCAGGCATAAACACAATCCACAAAGGGAGTGTGAGAAGAATGAAGAGGAGATACTGGATAGATATGAAGGAAGAAAGAGAACTCTAAAAAAATGAAATTACAAGTAATTATGCTTTTAATAAACCTGTCGATAGCTTTAATTAGTACCAAATGAATCAGAGATGTCTGGTGTGTGATACCAACTGATACATAGTGTTGCTAATGAATTACTTTCATACAATTTCATGCGCAACAGATTGCACAGTAAATAATTTGAAATAATATATATTTTCCTAAACTGAGAAAGAAAAAAAAAAGATGAATAAAACATAAAATAAAGTAGCATTAAAACAGTGTACTTAAGACCGAATCTGAAGGACATACAGGGCATGCATACAACACTGTCAACAACTGAACAAGTGAAGAAAAAAATAATGATTGAAATATAAAGTGCTTGAAACTGCGGATTAACATGCACTTTATACATGTTCTTTCAACAGGCTCCACACAAAAAATATGCAACCCTACAGAATGCACAAAATGAAATTCATGATGGATGTTTTGCAGACATGCCTGCATCAAAGACATGAAGCAGTACCCTCTGAAAGTGTGATGGTCTTCGTGCTTGACCAGGGCATCAACATAATATTTCAAAGCAACAAACATTACACGTCATCAATTTTCTTCCTTTATTATGTTGGTTAGTCACTGTAATTACATATTATTACATTTTTCTCTTTGACTACTCTTTCCATTCTCTTTCAACCAACAGCACCATTCTGCCTCTGAGTACAAACTTAACTCACTCTGGACTATGGAACAATATAGTGTTCCTGATGCAAGATAGCGTTCTGGACGACGGAACGTTATAGCGGTTTTGACAAATAAAATTTTTTCCACGTTTTCCTCATGGGGTATCATAACAACTGCAGTCACACCGGGCACTGCGAACATGTAAAGGGTTGAATGGAAAGTTTCTTCATTAGATTCGGTAACAACAAACTCCACAGCGAGCCAGCAAGTTCAGGACCCCACACGACAAGCTAATCAGCATACGAATCAAAAATGGCGTCGCAGGCGATACAAGTAGAAATTTTTGGAGCAAACTAGATCATGACAGTGGCTGCTGAAGTGATTGAAAAGCTTCAAACTGAAAGTTTCGATATTGACGAGGATGAAGAAGATGTTGAATAAAGTATCTGTAGTGAAGAAAGCAACCAGCAAGAACTTACTGATAGTGACTCAGCTTCTGAGAGCAGTGAAGAGGGAGGGTGGTGGGCGTTCACACGACATGAGGAGTGGGGTCAGTGGGTCAAGTACACTGAGTTTCATTCACCAGCTAAGTGGTTAGCGTCGCAGACTGATGGCTGGGAGGACGCGGGTTTGAATCCCAGCGGAGGTGGGTTTTTTCGGCCTGTGGCTGGCTCCTACCCAGAGCTGAGTGTGCTGTGGGCTTAAATGGGGAGACTGGGACCACACAGTCGAGTGTCATCCACTTCAAGGATGCGTATTTGGGTGTGTTGCTCTAATTACCTGACCAACACTGCAAGTGTCTATCTCTCGGGCCTGGTTAACGCCAGGATATCATTATGACAGGAAGCGTAGAGTACAGCCTTGTCACGCAGTCCCAAACCAAAATGGACCTCCATAGCAACACTGTCATCGTCATCCTCCTCTTCCTTCATCATCATCAATATAAACAAAACAGTCTCAAAGTCTGTGGCCTTTCATGCCCTGCTCTCATGGTGACCTCAATTTTGATACCCCTCCACTTCTGTGCTTGGGGTAAGTCCTGTCAGTGTCTTCAGTGTCGGCAGATTCATGGGGGACTGTTGTTTGAGGGACGCGATGGCGGTCTCCATACTGGGAGGGACGCTCACTCAGTTTGGCTCTGCGACTAAGCCATTATTGTTGTTATTAGGGGGCTTAGTAGGTGGTGTCCTAAGTACGTTGAATCAGAACAGGCACCACTGAACAGCACCAAAGTGACCCAGCAGCAGTGCAGGGTCTCCTCTGGTGTGTGGCCTCCTGGCAGCCTAACATCGATGGTTCTCTGCAGACTGCCGACGCTGGAACTATGACGGACGAACCCGGGTGTGGCCGTGTATGGAGGAATCTAAATGAGCGGCATGGGAGTAATGTCACTGAAATGGTGCAGATGATGGGGCAGCAAAAACAAAAAAACAAACAACCAAAAAACCAATGAGTTTTACTTTATGTTTTGTATTTTTTGTGATTTTTTTCCTAACCCTAACAAATGGGTCATCTGTAGGGAAAAACAAGGGGGAAAACTATTCATCCGGAGTGAGTTAAGGAGCACCAAGTCATATCAAAACACACAGAACAAAAATGACATTTATGATTAGTACTGGTAATCAAATATAAGAGGGAGAGAACCTTGTGAGGTAGTGAACGAAAAGAAAGATGAAAATAAATAGATTAAAAAATATATTTCAAAATAAATAAAATTATTATCATTGAAAATAACAAATAGAATTTATATACTTCACCTTCCGTATAGATGATGAGCTTTCTCCCAGAACCTAGGTGTTTACAGCAATTTGTTTTAATAATACAGTAAAGCAGGGAGGGGAGTACAGAAGCCTTAGTATATATAAGCACCCACAAGCGCTCTTCCTTGCCTACAAATGTTATGTCCATATAAATAAATGAATAACTGTAAACATAAAGGATACAATTACAAACATTCCAAAATATTCAATGTAATAAGTACATGCATGTTGATACTGTAGCACATGTTTGAAAAGCTTGTACTGTTGTAGGGGTGTGGGTGTGGGGTGATGTGACATGGGGGTTGAGGACATTTATTTTTATTTTTTAGAGCATGTGAGTCTGTGTCAATGGAGTGCATGCTAGTTCACTTTATGTACAAAATGATACAGAATTTGAACAGTATGCATAAAAACTGTTTCTTAAAATTCTTTAAAAAAAAGAAAAAAAAAGAAAAAAAGTTGAAGTTGTGCAAACTACCTTGCGAGCTTTAAGTGGCGTTCTTGTTGGGGTGTTCATAAAACGTCGTTTGGCTGGTGTGGTTGCTGTTGGCTTGCTGCCAAAAATCATCTCTTCCTCCATCTGTTTCACTTTGTTCTTTTGCTGCAAAACAGGGTAAGTGTCAGAAATCAATACATCTAACTGCTTGACACGGGCCATATCTACAAATATCTGCACAATTAACACCAATTACTTCAACATTTTCAATGCTTTTAAAATATTTGCATCAGCGTTCAAATTCAATGTATTTTTTTTCAGGCAGTGTGTTGCACGAAAATGAAGCCCAATATTTTGAACTGTAAAGACTGGCAAAACACAAAAAGAACTTTTCAACTCTTTACACTTTGGGAAAATGCATTATTTTTTCACTCTCAAGGGTGAGACTGGGTTTTCGTGTTGCAGTTTGTAAATGCTGCATTGCCTTCACAACTTTGTAAAAATATAATAAGCTGCAACATTCCAGATTTTCCATCAGCCTGACCTCAGACAACAGCATGAAAAAACTACCTGAAATGTATGTATTTAATGGGTTTTTTTTAGTAATTCATACCCTTTCCACTTTTTCATGTTCTTTCTGCTCTTTGAAGACGGCCCACTGGGTGTTAATGTACTGCACAAATGGCACACCTTCCACCAGGAAAGTCTTGCCCTGCTCCTTTTCCCAGCATTCTATCTGCAGCCGGACCTCTTCCTCAACCTGAGCAGTACAACATTACATGTCCCACATTGGAATCCCACACTGAAGGCATTAAAGGAACACAACATTCTGCAAGCATGCACAGCACATTCTCAATAAAAGTAATAAAACATGACACACCATATGCTAATATGTACACCTAATAATTATATATTTTTATCAAAAATAAATGTCAGTATCGAAACAAAAGATAAACAAATAAAGTAATCTGTTAATAAAAGAAAAGAAAAAGATCTCATTAGACTTGTACAATACATCTCTCATTTCATTACGCAGAATATAGAATTCCATAAAATTGCTGACAAAAAACGGCTCTCCATTCCCACACCCACAAGCCTGGACATTTTTCTTCCAACATTATGATATGATGTTATGCAGATCCATTCTAATAAGAGGAAGGGCTGTCCTGTCAGCTCCTTTTCCACAGTAAACTAGATTAAAGAAATAGACTTCCACAATCTTGGTCAGAAAACTTGATGAACTCTTTAAGACACACACATAAAGTGAATGACATTTAACAGTGTGACCCTAATCTTCCCATCTGAACCCAAGGTACACTCAGCTCTGGAAAGCAGCCGACTAGAGCTGAAATAAATCCCACTTTTTTGTTATTAGTTTTGTTTTTGATATTGTCTGACAGAAGCTTAACTTTATTTAAGGAGGAGGGGGAGATGAGTCACACAGCAACATGTAACGGCATTCAACAAACCTTTGGTAAATCTTTCATAAGCTTTTTGCGAGCCTTTTCCTCCCTCAGCAACTTTCCTCCCCTGTCATTGAAGAATCGATTGGGATCACTGGCGTTTTTCTGTAAAGATGAAGACAAAGATCCTTCATTATTAAACATCCTTCATTACTTCACTACATTCAAAATTGCTTTGAAACCAAGAAAATTCTTAAACATGGCACAACTCTTGCATGCATAATTATACTGTCCAAAATATAACACTGTGATAGCATGTTTAAATACAAATCAGATGATAGTAGACTGAGTATCAACTAAAGGTAGACCACGCCGCCAATCTATGGAGTTTCACAACTCTTCAACAGATGTGTACAGACACTGATAAGATCAGAACAGTGTTAGAGATTTGATTATCTAGACCCCTAAAATCTGAACATTGTAGACAGCAGAAGACCTGTGTAGTATTCCATTTGATTTATCCAAATTTGAAGGTGGAAACAACCTACCAATTTGAGTATACAGACACATACAGAATGACAGACAGACTGGAGGAAAACAAACAGAGGAGACAGAATATAATGGGATAAACTTCTCCTATCTATCTAAGCAGTGAAATGAACTATTCCCTAATATGGTCTTACTGATCCAGAAACAACCATTGCTTAAAAACAAGACAGAGATTCCTCATTTCATGACTGAAGTAAAATCCTGCCTCACGCTGACTTCACTCTCACAGTTGCACAAGGGACAAAAATGGAAAAGCTTTATCCATGGTTATCTAACCTCAAACTCCAACATTTCTTTCCACAACTTGTCCCGTCTTGCCATAAGACTGAGAACATGTTCATGTGTCTTGTAGTAATCACGCATTTTCTGGAGTTCTTGTTCGTGCACCTCAAGTAACTCCTCAGTGTAAGTTTCTGCAGAAACAAAGAAAACAGCAATAAAAAAATCAAGGAGTGTAATATGCAGAGGCCAAACTTGAGCCTTATTTGTGCAGTATGAATCAACCAGGACCTTAAAAGTTAAAACAGTTCAATCCATTGTTCTTTTTTCCAGTGCCATTGATTGCTAGGGCATTTAATAATTTATCAACAAACTTTTAAAACTGACTGTCAGTACAATATAATGATGATCTGGTCAAATTCATTATCTCTTTTATTGTTTTAATGATTCAGATTTGAAAATAAAAATCTTTACCTATATTTTGTGAACATGTTAATGTCCTATGTGAAAAAAAAAAAATTGCCAATGTTTTCTTTCCCCATCCTACTGAGCAAGAGGCATGAGGTATGAGTTTGAAAAAAAAAAAAAGACAGACAGACACAGAATAAGAGAAACAGACAATGAAAGGAAGGCAGAGACAGAGAAACAGTGAGCAAGAGGGTCTGAGACTGATAGAAATTATAATCATATTGTGATATGAAAGGAATATGTGGGGGAAAAAACTGCCAGATGAAAGCTCACCATCAAGGTAGTGAACGAAAGCATCACGCTGTTCCTTGCTGAAGTAGCACTGGTTCCAGCAGTCCACTAACTCCCGGCGAGCACCTTCAATGAAGCGCTGCAAGTTCTCAAACTTCAGCTGTTCACACCGGAGAATCTCATCACGGAGACCAGACAGAACGCTGTGCTTGTGACCAGCATGGCGGGATTCGAACTCTGTCCTTTCAGGCTGTGGCAGCTCCAGTCTGTCCCAGAGAGCATGGATACGCACCCACAGGTCTTCCACTTGTTGTTTCAGTTCCCGATTCTTCCTTTCCAGCTGACCAGCAAACAAAACCAAGAGTAATCAAAAATATATTTTATAAAAGTACATTACAAAACAATTTCTTTAAACCTGTAACTTGTTCTAGCCCACAACTGCATGGCTGCTACAACTCCCCTGGACCAGCACTACGTGAGACCACTGCTGTAAAAAAACAACAACAAAAAAACAAAACAAAAAAAAAACAGGGTGATTCACTATAAAGTAGAATGGCGAAAATTGATGGAGATTTGTTGATTTAATCAGTTGAACAAAGCTTCATTTTCATGCTTCCAGAATCCGTAAACGGTTCCTGTCTCCCAGGTCAACATGTGCAGACCTACAAATGCCTGAATCCCCTTCCACATGAAGAGGTCAAATATGCACATCAAAAATCCTGTAATTTATGTCACCATTTGGTGGGTAATAGAAATAAGAACACACACAGCATGCACACCCCCAACAACGGAGTATGGCTGCCACATGGCAGGGTAAAAAAGGTCAAACATGTAAAATTCCACTCATACATATGAGTGAATATGGGAGTTGCAGCCCACAAATGCAGACGAAGTATGGGAAAAGAGCTTCCTCTGTAATTACTAAATGAACTTTAGCAGATTGAAAATTAATGGCTTTGGTTAACATAATCCAAATACAATTCAAAATACTTTCACATAAAGCATTACCAAAACACGTAACACTAAATCATAAAACTATTTTTCCATCCAAGATAATTCATTTTCACATAATGTTAAGTACACAGACGCAATCAATTAAAAGATCAACAAAATAAAAGAAAAATATCCTACGTCATGCAGCACTGATTTCAGTGATTCCATGTTTTCTGCAGAAAGTTGGAAGGCATCATCGTCCTCGCAGATAAGATCCCGTTCAAAGGAAGTATCTGGATCATAATCCATCCCATTGCACAATGCCACAACCTTCTGTTTTGTTGACAGGAATTCTCTGTAACGTTTTTCCTGCAAAATCAAAATAAAACATTACAAACACTAAATTCAGAGTGAACATAAAAAAAGCACACAACACACACTTAATAACAAAAAAATATACAGACTCACACATCAGTACACTATTTCATTTTCTTTTGCCAATGATATAAAATCATCATTAAAGCAAAATTTCTAGATCTTTTCAGCATTAATACAGCAACCATCTCAACCCTTGTAAGATCTGAGGTAAATGTTTTTCTACCATGATCACATAATCCACATTTATGTATTTGCTAGTGTGCTTTGTATGCAGCCTTTTTCTTTCAAGCGAAAAAATGTTGTCTGATTTTTTTTTTTTTTTTTTGACTCACTTGTGTAAACAAAGTGAGTCTATGTTATAAGTAACCCGGTGTTCTGTTGCCTGTGTGTGTGTGTGTGTGTGTGTGTGTGTGTGTGTGTGTGTGTGTGTGTGTGTGTGTGTGTGTGTGTGTGTGTGTGTGTGTGTGTGTGTCCGTGGTAAACTTTTACACCGCCATTTTCTCAGGAAATACTTTGTCTACCAATACCAAATTTGGTTTAAACATAGTAGGACAAAAAATCTTCACAGTCATACCAATAATAGGTTCAACGTCTCCCGAATTTAGCCGTATTTCCGAATAAATAACAGTTCATTTTGTTGATGCTCGATCTGGATTCCAAAAACACTGTTAACCCTTTGCAGCTGCCCAAATGCAGGCAGTATGTGTTCAGAAGACGACATGACCTCGTTTTTCTTGTTCGCAATTAAAAGCAAAGAAATACAAGTTCTGGACAGAACACATACAGTGACACTAACATAACATTATTGACGTGTTTACTGCATATGAATATTCTAAAGTGGACACTGTATTCAACAGAATCAGAGAATGAGCATAAAGAAAACTTGAATTGACCGTTTCATAGAGTAATGTCAACCTTGTCTACACTGGTCTGTGCAGATCTTGACAAAACATGTTGCAAAGCCTGACGAGATGGCAATGTCTCCTTTATTGCCAAACTGAAAGAATTTCTTCAATAATTATTGACTCATTTACTGCATATGAATGTTTTACAGTGGATACTGAACTGAAGTAACTAGAATGAACAGAAAAGAGAAAATGAATGGATGGTGTTGTAGTTTCTCACAGTGAGTGTAAAGAGCTTGTTGAACATGGATCTCTGCAGATCTATTTAAAACTGACACATATACAGGTGTTTGAAGCAATGGGATGGACTTCTTAAATGCCTGAGATATACCAAAATAACATGATTTAAACAGTGTCAGCACTTTGATTGCCATTGTCGATTTATTCCACTAAAACATGCTTAAATAATCATTTTTGAATGTCATTGTCAAAGCCGCGTCAGCGCAGTGGATAAAACCACTCATTCTCGATTTGAACATCCTCAGTTTAAATCTGCATGGATTTTTAACGTGAAGCTTTATATAATTATAGCAACAAATACAGAACACATTTCAACAAACTGATTTTTGTAGGTTTCATTATTATTATCTTCTTTTTTCCCTCCTTAAAGTGTATTTCACAAGTGAGTCTTGAAGTTGAAGGCCGTGCCTTTCTTGTTTACAATGTATTCATGAATTTCATCTACAGTTCTGACAGCAACAACTGACATCATACTTTAATTTGCTTTGCCAGGATGCTGTATACAGTATGTGACTGACTCACAGTCACAGCATAAACACACTATAAACACAGCATACAACTCAAGAGTCTATCTGCGGCTTGTACACAAATAAGCTGACGGAACATGACTGGCTGAAATACTACTGCTCATGCTCTTTGATTTTATGCAAATTCACGAGTTAACTTTTCTAAGCACAACCAATACCGTACTTGACTACAAGTGACCAACAATATTAATCATCCCCTGAATCCCTCATGAAGTCCAGACTGCCCAGAGATACAGCACCTTTTCCAATTCCAAGGTTTTGATGTGAGACTCCAGCTCTTGTAGCTGCTCCCGTGTGGGCACACTGACGCTGGAGACATAAAAGGGGGTGCTGCACAATGCCTGACACAGGGCCTGGTCCTGGTCCAGGAGCTGTTTCAGCTTCTTCAGGCGCTCCTGCTTCTCTCTGTTCAGGTTTTCTAGTTTTGTCCTCAGCTCCTTCTCTCTCTGCACCATTGATAGCTGCTCACTCACCTGCCACGAAAAATGGATATATTCTATCAGTTGATATCTTCATTGCACTTATGAATAACTTCTCTATCAAATTTGATAAAGATCCGAATGCAAGAGAAAAAATTTCAAGCACTGTACTGGTAAAACTTTTATTCTTGGGATGTACATAATTTCTATCTCCTTTAATTTTAATTGCCTTTAAACTCTTGTGGCAAACGAGGAAGAAGAAGTCAATCTGACAGTCATTTACAGGTAATATAGAAACACATAAACATGCATTTAAAGAAAAAACAATCTCTTTAAAGACATTAAAATGATTAACACATGTATATGTATTCATATATAACAATATAAAATTATTTACAAACATCTAGCCTTACATCTGACATACACTCAAGATAATGCATCAAAAACCAAACAAAAAAATTCCAACCTTTGGGACAGAAACAGCCAGCTCCAGACACAGAGTGGAAAGCTCATCAACGAAGCGCTGAATATTGATGGCCATCTGCTCATGGAGCTGCTCCTCTTCGCTGACCATCTCATCCATCAGGTTACACAAATGGATGGACACTGTGCCGGCCCTGTTGGCCACCTGGCCCTCATCAATGCCAATCTCATTCCAGATGCGGTACAACTTCTCTAGGGTCACCTCCAGCCTCCTCGTCACCTCTTCCTTCACCTTCTTTTTGCTGTCATCACACCAGAGCAGATTGTTAATTAAATCACTATTATTTGACAATGAAAAGGACTGACAATGGCATTTATAATCTTGCTTAGCTCAGGTATTATTTTTTCTTGATCTGAGACTAAAATTTCATGATTTGATAGCTGTTTTCCTTCATCCGTTCTGGTCTTAAGATTATCTACTCTGGTATCTGTGTTTTTTCTCTTACAACTTCTTTCTCACTGTAAGTGACAGTGAGTGTGTGTATGTGTGCGCGCACATGTGCAGGTGTTTGCTTCAATGCATGTGTGACAACTGACAAGTGAATATGTTGTGGTGCTTGCCAAACTCATTTGTTGTCATCTAATGATGCAGACATAGCCTATGAAGGTGAAATGCGATCACTTACTGATTTACTCAAACAATAGTCTATCACATTGCTGAATTCATGCATTTATAGTACTACTGAATATACTTTTTATGTACATCACCACTGCAAGTGCAACCAATGTCCTCAGTCCAACCTAAGAAAATATCACTAAAATCTTAAGTAAATGAAACTAATTTCAAGATTACTTGTGAATTACTCACTTAGTGAAATTAGTCTGAAGTTCCTCACACTTGTCAGCAATTTTCTGACTATAAGTCGGATATTTCCATTGTTTCACTTAATCATATGAATCTCCACTTCAATCTGCGACTGTGAGAACACCTTGATTTTTTTTTTTATTCTACCAGAAAATGTAATATCATGACTTGAAAAACTGTGTAATGAACCATGATACTGACAGACACAGGACATTAATCTCTAGTCTATGTTTATCTGAACTTCAAATAGTATGTTACAAAAAAATACATGTTTTCATGATTACAGATTAGGTAGCAACCAATGTCCAGGTTATAACAAAAGACAACCATGAACGCATTGTATCGATCATGAGCAAAACTAATAGATCTATACATCAGAAAAATCAATCCACCACGGAACACATATTGCATTTTTAGGCGTTTTTTTTTTTTTTTTTTAACACTGTGCTAATGCTCTAGTCTAAATGAACGTGTGTGTGTGTGTGTGTGTGTGCGTGTGCGTGTGTGTGTGCACGCGCGCGCGCATCTGTGTGGCACTGCTATAACAATGCAAGCGAACTTTTTTTTTTTTTTTTTTTTTTTAATATATACCAGGGTAATGAGATACACAATTGTAAATACTTTTTTTTTCACTAGCCCTGGATGCACACATGCACGTCTGTGTAAACAGAATTTAAAAGGTCACCCAAGACTTCAGGTAAGTCAAAAATCTTGGGGTCCCAAGGACTCTGACATATTTTTAGAGGGCTTTTCCTCAGACCACCTTCAGACGTTCATTCAAATACTGCACATTCTAATTAAATCTGATCTGTAAATGTATTGCTACACACATACAAATGCAGACTGAAGCTCTAACACTATTTATACTTTTTTATGTGTTCATTTTTCAAAACTTTCAGAACATCCCAACTGCCAAGGGCCAACTCAATGAATATGCTAAGCATCTTTCCATTTTCATAGTGTCAGGGACACAGCATGTGTTATCAGATGCCCTGGTCATCCACATATGGGAACTTATTGAAGTTATTCCTGACAATAAGCCAATAACTGAAAAAGTTTCTTCCTGGTGAACTCCATGAGGAACTTTTTCATTCAATCAATGATTCATAGTAGTAGTACCAAATAAGTGGTACTGGTAGTAGTAGCCATGGGCTGGGTTTTTTTGTTGTTGTTTTTTTGTTTTGTTTTTGTTTTGTGTTGTTTTTTGTTGTTGTTTTTTTACCTTGAGGACCTTTTAGTGTTCATGCTCTTTCTTGTTGCATAATAATAATTTCTTAATTGTTTGCTTTGCATACCAACTCTAATTTCCTTTTATCATCAATGAAAATAAAATCCTACTCATCAAGATCCTACTCATCAGCCGGTTGACACAGTTAAATCTACATTCATTAAAATACAGGAGCTTTTGAGGAAAGATGATTCAGGTCTTCAAGATCACTAACAAAATTGACGATATTGACCTTAATACTTTTTTCTCAGCTAACAAGTCTGACATAACCAGAAACTCAAATAATAACCTTTATACCCAGTTCTGCAGGACTCATATCCACATATCATCTTTGATAGCTGAGCATCACAGTTGTTAAACTTAAAGGTTGGAATGCACTGTTAAATATAATGAAATCAGCTAAAAATATCAAACATTTAAAAAATCTTCTTGACAGTGATTCTAGATCATTAGTGCAGAAATATGACTTTGATGAATAACTTTTAGACATGCAAATGCAAACCCTAAAAGTAAAACCAAACCATGATACCAAGTGGCATGGAAAGGCCACAAGGCTTAATTTCTGCCCCAAATATTGCACCTGCACCTGTACCTGAAAACTCTGTTGCATTTTGGGATCACTATCATTCAGATTTTTTAAATTGTTAACACTGTGAAGTTTCAATGTTACTTTTACTCTTTAGTATTCATATTGCTGAACCAGTTAATCAATAGTATGACAAAAAAAAATAAAATAAAATAAAATAAACTTAGGGGAAAGTGATGTGGACAGAGCTGGAGTCAACCTGGTCTCAAAACAATCCTGGTCTCAAAACAATCTTATCTCAGGCTGTTCAACAACTTCAAGTCGACAGCTGTCCTTGGAAAGAATGACACTGATTTTGGGTCAGTGGATTGTCAGTTGAGGTCATTGGTTTCGGTCATTGGGTGTAGTTATGATCAACGTCTGATCAAAGACTGAAACAAACATCCCGGTTCTTCCCGTTATATAGCTGTGATCAGCAGCACTTGGAGCTGTAAGTAAATTCAGATTCATAATCAGAAATTTTGTAACGAAAATTTCACGGAATCTGGCAAATCTGCCGTGACTGTCACTATCATCTGAATTGCAAGGTTAAAGCTGACATATGTTCCAATCAGAATAAGACACTAAGTATGTGGACAGTACGCTACACTTTTACCTTGAGGACGACATTGCAAACAAATGTAGGAATCTTCAAAGTATCATCAAACTTCACTGATCACATTTTTTAGCAGATTCATAACATGCACTCCATTTAAACGAGGCGCTACCAACTCGCTGCTCATTGGTTGATTTTGAAGGGTTTATATCCCGTCATTCCATATTAGCTTCCGCTTGATGACTCATAAA
The DNA here is from genome assembly GCF_041734735.1 of Babylonia areolata. Taxonomy (NCBI): domain Eukaryota; kingdom Metazoa; phylum Mollusca; class Gastropoda; order Neogastropoda; family Buccinidae; genus Babylonia; species Babylonia areolata. Next base: position 53,752,974 of record NC_134877.1, read on the forward strand.
CACAGAAACGAAAGTTGGTCGATGAACGAGCGGAAAAGCATGCAACGACAGCAGATCACAAATAAAAAGTTTGTTGTAATATGTCGCACCACAATAAAGCGACACAGTTGTAATTATTCCTTTCAGAAGTAAGCTGCTCACATAGATGCTCATAAGTTATGTGTAATCACTGATGTGGTGGGCTGTACCTCTCACTTACTCGTCCACCAAGAGGCAGCAATTGTGTGAGAGTGTTTAATACAGTGCAAAACTCTCTCTATCCCCCCCCCCCCCTCTCTCTCTTGCAAAATGGTTCCTGGTTCCATGCAGTGATATATCTTCCTCACAACAGCTATTTACAAAAAAGGGTCAAAACAAGAACCAGGTAATTATAGACCATTGAGCCTGACATGTATAGTGTGTAAGATTTTAGAATCTTTTATTAGAGATGCAATGATTTTGCATATGAAAATAAATAACCTTTATGGAGAATGTCAGCATGGCTTTAGACAGAATAGATCATGTATAAAGCAACTATTAGAAGTAATAGAAGATCTGACTAAAATGACAGATAGCGGTAAATCTATTGACATAATTTATTTAGACTTCAAAAAAGCATTCGATTCTGCCCCACACAAAAGACTGTTGTTAAAATTAGCCTCGTATGGTATTACTGGTAACTTACTGAATGGACAAGAATCTTCTTAACTGGTAGAACACAATTAAGATAGGAAAAGAAAGGTCAACTTGTGCAAACGTAATCAGTAGTATTCCACAGGGCAGTGTTCTTGGACCAGTACTTTTCACAATATATATAAACGACCTCCCTGGTTGTATACAAAGTATGTGTAAACTTTTTGCAGATGACACTAAAATTTACGGTGATGCACACAACAATCACACATTACAAACTGATTAATATACACTTCAAGAATGGTCTGACAAATGGAACCTTTATTTTAATGTTTCAAAGTGTAAAGTAATGCATATAGGGAAAAAAGAATAACATAAATGATGTAAATGCAAGACATATCTTTAGAATGTATGACTATGTTAGTACAAGGAACTCAGTAAAGAAAATTTGTTTAGAACACTGCAACACCAACATTAGAAAAAATTCATTGGCTAACCGAATTGCACAAACATGGAATGCACTACCAATCGAAGTTAAATTTGCACAAAATACTAACACGTTCAAAAATCTCCTTGACAACAACACCATCTTAAAAGAAAATTTTTTTGACTATGATGAATAAAACAAAGTGTCTTGCAGAAGTGTACTTGTGTACACCGCCTAACAACAACAAACAAAAGATGAAAATAAATGAATAAAAGAAAATGGAAGAAGTGAAGATGAAGATTCGATGGAGACATAAAAAGGCCGAGAGGTCTAGGCAGATGACTGCCAGTCCCTATACTACTACTACTACTACTAACGTCAGACTACCGATTTGTTTCCAAATAAGTCAGCCCTTAAAACTCACTTGTGCGTGTCCCAGTCTCTCACTTGCCATAAGTTAATAACATTCATTTTTTGTGCAGCTTCTCCTTCAACTTGTTAAACCAGAGATCAGTAATCCTTAAACTTAGGAAATAATATTGTACATAGATGAATATGTAAACATGCACATACATATGTGTTGGTGCAGCCTAGACTGCTTCTAAAGCAGGCGCTGTAACAATGCAGTTTATGGGATAGGCAACTGTCGTCCATATCTGTAAACTTTAGAAGAGCATGTTTTGCTTCAGTGTCGAGTATGTATTCTCCTCTGAAGTATGTTTGGAGCCTATAACAGCTGGTATAGTAGCAAATGTTCTTTTGGCCATGTCAAGCTGTTTGTGTGGTGGGTTGATTAATATATATATGTATAAATATATATAAGTATTTCCTCTGTATACATATTTGACTTGAAATGTGCAGAAATGCATTCCTTTAACAAAGGCTACATATGTGTCACTGCATGTTCTCATCAAGCTCTGTCAATGATGAAGGCGCTGATCAAGTACCTCCATCCTTTTACATTTGACTGTGACATGATCATTACACAACATTTCTTGACAGAGATGATAATTTTTGATTCCATTTATAATCTCCATCAAAGTCTGCTGACAGAAGCATCAATCAGTGTATATTTTATATGGTAGATTTGCCCGAGCTTTTAGTATTTGAACTTCAAGAGCAAAGTTTGAATACAGCAGAAGGAAATGATGATCAGTACATATGTAAGGTCTGTATGTATATCTCCCTGTCTTTGACCACCTGAAAACAGGTACCCAAAGCATTGCCACCTTGCCAGGGTGGGGGGTGGAGCTCATGCTCCAGTAGGGCCACCCAAGCCAGACAGGCTGAAGGTTAGAGGCTAGACGGAGTGTGATCACCTGGTCCTCCTGGTAAGGAATAGGGTGCAGGGCTAACAACCAAGTCATGTATGATGAAACAACAACCTTGTTATGAAAACAGCAACAAAAGAAACCAATACTACTGTGTGTGACAGGCCTCTAAATTTTTCATTGCTGACTGACATGACAGAGTGCATATGGGCAGTATATATGTAAGTAAGTATGCCTATCTAGTGTTTGAACTTCAAGAGCAAGGTTGTAACAGAGCAGAGATGAATGTGTAATTAGTGGCATGGATACTGCCCAGTTTATGGGTTTGGCCATTTTTGTCCACACCTGTGAAGTTTTGAATGCAGAGTTCACTTTTAAGTCCTCCTGTGTATGCATTTGATTAAGTGTTAAAAAGCAGAATTTTTGTAGTGATAAGAAAGTCTATGGAGAGCTAGACAGTACAAGGTCTTCAGAGAAGAAGCCCGCCTCAGTCAAGTGTTTCGGCCCTTAACTCCATACTCTCTAAGGGGGCTGGGCCGCACCCAGGTCATGACTCCTGGATGCCCTTGTATTGCCGCCTTTTTTTTTTCCCCTGGTCCTCAGCAGGTTCAAACCCGCGCCTCCAGGGTGGTCGCCACTTCAGGACTGAGTCACCTTTTCTGGCAGACTTTTAATTAGAGCTAGTCTTTTAATTACAGCTATACATTTCCCACTTTTACATCAAGCTACATCAGCGAGGTGTATCAGAGACAGCATATAAAATATCTGTACTATGTTATACATACATGCACATGTACATGCACACATACATCTACACATGTATGCAAACAAACCAAATGTCAAACAACCAAACAATGCAAAAGTTCTGTGCAGAAGATGTTTATTTTTATTACATTTTACACAAAAATTTTGACATAAACAATATAAACAGTTGCTAAAAAACCAGCAAAAGTTCTGTGCAGAAGATGTTTATTTTTTTTATTAAATTTTACTAAAAAATGTTGACATAAACATTATAAACAGTTGTTTAAAAATCTACACAATGCATTACCTAACATAATGCAGTATTTCAAGGATTATCACATCAAGGATTATCACAGTCATTAAATTCTAACAAAACGCAATCATTGTAACCTGGTACACAGCCAGGGGCTGATTACTTCAAAACATTTACCAAGATGGTCATAGCACACATGTTTTTCCATGTGTTTAGAGAAATAAGCACACACACACACACACACACACACACACACACACACACACACACACATGTTACAAATTACACAAACATTATGTTCACATACATTCACACAAACACATGCATACATACATGCATGTCTCAATGTGGGTCACAGGGAGGCACTCTTTTAGCAACCAGTCAGCTTACCTTGCTGTAGACATGCTGACACTACATGCAGTGTCTGCATTCCAGCATTGTGCTGTGCATCTCTGTGATGAGTCATTGTTGTACTGTGTTCCAGCTAAATGTAGCCATTGCAACCTGTGACCAAGCTGAACAGGAACATGCACATGCATACACACAACTCGACTTCTTATAGTGTAACCACTTTTCCCACTTGAACTGGGAAATAAAGTTTCATACAAGATGAAAGATGCCTCTCTATTCAGCATACTTGTAGCAGGTGATAGTTATATACTACTTTCATAGAAGGAAAGATGAAACTGAAAGAAAAAGGAGAAGGAAGAAGGAAAAAATTGAAGGAGGAGAGGGAGAAGAACCTTATTTGATATCTAACAGCCGTGATCACCTAAGGGACCAGTACAGGCATTGCTGACCAAACAGGGACCAGAAGATGCGTAATATCACATGCTGCCTGGGAAAGAGAAGGAGAAAAACATACAAGAACAAGAAGAAAAAGAAGATGGAGGAGAAATAGAAATAGAAGGCATACAAATAAACCAATAAACAAATCATATGTCAGAACAAAATGTTCAAATTCTTGAATGCAGAAACATGAATGATATATATAACACAAGCAGCCAACAAACATCAAATGGAACATGATTAATATCAGAATATGAACATCTGCATTTGTGTGCGGAAGCACTGAATGGACGGATTTCAACAGCAAAACATAACAGGATATTTTACATGATTATGATTAGATAATTAGATGAAAACAACAACAACAACAAGACCATTTGTGGTGATTGCCAACCATGTATGCCCTATTGTTAAACATGAAAAAAAGTTCATTTCTAGTAGTTGCTAACCATCTATGTTATACTGTTTTTCAAAATAAATCTGATCATTTCTGGTGGTTGCTGACTATCTGTGTCATGCTGCTAAAGATATTCCATCAATGTAATCAATGTGGTATTGGCAAGATTGCTCTAACAGCGCAATATGTCACTGAGAATGAAACTGATGGTAAGTGAAGGAAGCAATATGATATTAATTACAAGAAGCCAACAATGCAATAACCTGTACAGATTTACCAGCATGGACTGACCAGTTTCGGACTTCAGCAAGGTCTAGTTGTCTATGCCTTTCTCCACATCAGTTCATGTTTCACTCATCTTTCTATCTCTTTGCATTTCAAAACACTATACATCAACTCTACTACCAGCCAGTACTTATAAATTCAAATAACAAAAAAGGCATAATCATTTACAAATGTTCAAAGACTTGAACAGATTAATACAAAGAACACCCTTACGCTGGGAAGCATAACAGAAGGGGAAACATTAAGAATAAAAACAACAAAGGGTTGTTTGGAATGAAAACCTATTACTATGGGAAAAACAAGCGAGGGTGTTTATGTGTCTTTGTCAGTGTGTGTGTGTGTGTGTGTGTGTTAGTGTGTGTCTCTGTGTGTGTGTGACTCACACTAACAGAACGAAACGATTCTGCAATCATGCACTTATGTCTGAATGTGACTGACACAAGCAAATGGATGCAATGTGCTTATTGGCATATAAGAAGAAATGTGCTTAACATCGCCCATTGATTCTGGTTTCAAATCAGGGGAAAACAATTGCACATCCATGTTCTCCACCCTGGTGAGTATGAGAACAGCTGGCGACCTCCTCGCAAGGAACAGATCAGCACAAAGTCCTCCCAAAACTGACCCATGACCTTAGTACCGTGGTGTGTAAGGGAAATAGGTGGAACGGTGATGGTGATGGTGGGATGAGGAGGATCCAGATGTGTGACCCCCGAGGCCTGGGAAGTGGCGTGTAGCCCTGACACGGGGCTCCAGGCTGCGGAAAGAAGACCGATCCATCCGGAACTCCAGCTCATCCTGGAGGCTGATGTCATGCTCCAGGGTGCCAGAGGACGAGGGGAAGGTTGAGGAGTGGGAGTGGGAGGAGGAGGGCAGGTAGGGACGATGTCCAGTGTACAGAGGCATGGCCAATTTGGAGCGAGCTGTGCTCAGGACAGTCTGAGCAGCTCGCACATGCTCTGAGGCCGAGTCAGGACTCGTCTTGGTGTCTTGGTTGCTGTCTGAAAAACCTGAAAAAGATTTTAGTGAATCATCTGATTTTTGTGGAAGAAAAACGTGAATTTTGCCTTGATTTTTCCTCATTTACATTATGATGTGAATCTTGCCCATTATAGAAAAAAAAATCCTACTTTCTTCCAAGCAATATATTTTTCTTTGCTTTCCATAGCACATGATCATTGTCCCAAGACTGCACCATAACAGAATGACCCCATCCTCTTCCAATCATTCCAATTATTTTTTCTTTGCTTTCTATCTTTATCATTGACTTGAGACTTGCATCATCACAGAAAAAAGATCTCAATCCTCTTTATTCTTCTTCCAATCATTCCAGTTATTTTTTCTTTGTTTTCTTTCTTGTATCATTGACTTGAGACTTGCATCATCTCAGAAAAAAGATCTCAATCCTCTTTATTCTTCTTCCAATCATTCCAGTTATTTTTTCTTTGCTTTCTATCTTGTATCATTGACTTGAGACTTGCATCATCACAGAAAAAAGATCTCAATCCTCTTTATTCTTTTTCTTCTGCATTCATGGGCACATTCAGTGATATGTGCCAGTGGGCTTTTATGCGAATGACCATTTTTATGCCATCATGCAGGCTGTCAAACTCTGTTTTCAAGGGTACATGCTGAGTATGTTGTTTCCATAAACCACCAAATGCTGACATGGATTACAGGATGTTTACCATGCATATTTGATCTTCTGCATATGTATACACATAAACCAGGTTCAGGCACTAAGCAGGTCTGCACATATGTTGACCTGCATGAATCAGAAAAATCTCCAATATTAACCCACCGGGTGCACTAAAACCACTGATCAAACTCAGGAGACTCAGGTGAGAATCCAGTTCTCTAACCATTTGGCCAATCCTCTTCCAAACAGCTCACCTGAATCCGAATCCATTTTCAAAGCTGCGAAAGCTGGCACTCGTGGAGAGCTCTGAGGAGACACAGCAGCTCTGGCCTGGTACTTCTGCAGTTCCTCTTCCTGCATCTGGGCAATATACTTGACTGACTCCAGCTCTGACCTGAGGGTGCCGCACAGCTTGAGGGCGGCACGTGCAACAGGTTCTGCTGACACCAGGTCCGAGTCCAGGGCACGCTGCAGGGTATCCTCAGACACCAGATCTAGATTGATGGTGGACAGAATTTCTTTGCGCTGTTCCGTGCTCAGAGATTCTTTCTCTGCAGCAGAAAGAAACCACGGACACAATGTAGATAAATGAATACTGCATGTGCATTCTGAATATCTGTGAATATTGTATATATATACATTTTCTTTCTCTGCAACAGAGAAATTGCAAACACAATATTAAATAAACAAATGCTGTATGTGCTGTATTTTTTTTCTGATTACTCCTCACAGTTCTTAGTTTTATCTCTGTCTTGGTTTTGCCCTCTCTTTTCTTCTCCATTCTCTATTTTTCTCCCCATGAAGAAGGGCCTAGGGCCCGAAACGTCGGGATACTCTCTTCATAGGACAAGTCACCACCTACAGGTTAGTCTGAACCGTTTTCTCGCCTGTCTCAAGTCCTGCAGTCAAGATTTCCTCCCTGCTGTATGTGCATTCTGAATTTGAATATGAGTGGGGTTTTTTTCTTTTAATGATATCTTGCATTTAAGTGAAACTCCATTTCAAAGAGAAATATACCGAATATTGCTCCATACCAGAATCTAATCAAGTTGCTATTGCTATAATCATACTGTCTTCAGTTGTTTTTATGATTTATTTATTATAAGTTCTTTGCTGAAAAATTTATAAGCTCTTCGAAATTCCTTACTAAAGAAGTTATATCAATATGTAAAGATGTTTGTGTTCTGTTGCTTCTGGTTTCTTCCCCCACACTGCAAGCAAAGATACAGAGTAATGGAAATATTTGCAAACATCTTTACATAGTTATATCAATATGTAAAGATGTTTGCAAATATTTCCATTACTCTGTATCTTTGCTTGCAGTGTGGGGGAAGAAACCAGAAGCAACAGAACACAAACATGTTACAATTTGCTGAGACTAAAAAAATTCACATTCTGCGAGGACAACTAAAACCAAATACACATTCTCCACGTAACTGTTACACAACATATTTTTTTCTTATTTTGATCTATATTGGGAACCACCAAACAACAGCATGACTTTGTATGTTTGATGGTTTGCATTCCACAGTGGACATTATAAGAAAAATCCCAGTGGCAGAACAGAACATGTTAAGGTTCTTTCCCACAATGTTCTCTGTTCACAACATCCCCATTATAAGCAAATTGTTCAAAATGCAGTAGTGTTCCTTGAAAGACTAAAACATTATGTTGAAGTAACAAACATTTATATATCATCACCATTCCTTGTTGGGTCAATCACCCATATATATGGGGACACAAATGTATGTATATTTACGTGAACTGCTGAAATTCTTTGACACAAATTTTCATGAGGGAATTCTAGTTATGCTTACTGGAATTATACCATCACAACCTCACTTCTCACTGAATCTCAGAAGCTACATTTGACAAAAATCCCTCTCAAAGAAAAAAAATTGACAACTATCATTGCAGTCATGACAGAATTCTATGAGTCTTGAAGTTAGACCTATTGATATTTGGCCTGTCAATAATATATTCAGACATCTATTGGTGTTTGTCATTTGAGCAGTCGTGTCAAAATCAAATCAAAACCTTGTTTTGGGTTTAAAAAAAAATGAAACAAACATTTCTTTATGTCATGTCACCCCTCTGACCCACAAACATACAGGTATGACCAGCCGCCGTGGCAAAGTGGTTAGCGTCGCGGACTGACGGCTGGGAGGACGCGGGTTCGAATCCCAGCGGAGGTTGGTTTTTCGGCCCGTGGCCGGCTCCTACCCAGAGTTGAGTGTGCTGTGGGCTTAAATGGGGAGACTGGGACCACACAGTCGAGTGTCATCCACTTCAAGGATGCGTCTTTGGGTGTGTTGCTCTAATTACCTGACCAACACTGCAAGTGTCTGTATCTCTCGGGCCTGGTTAACGCCGGGATATCATTATGACAGGAAGCGTAGAGTACAGCCTTGTCACGCAGTCCCAAACCAAAATGGACCTCCATAGCAACATCGTCATCATCATCGTCATCCTCCTTCTCCTTCATCGTCATCAATATAAACAAAATAGTCTCAAAGTCTGTGACCTTTCATGCCCTGCTCTCATGGTGACCTCAGTTTCGATACCCCTCCACTTCCGTGCTTTGGGTGAGTCCTGTCAATGTCGTCAGTGTCGGCAGATTCATGGGGGGCTGTTGTTTGAGGGACGTGGTGGCGGTCTCCACTCTGGGGGAGACGCTCACTCAGTCTGGCTCCGCGACTAAGCCATTATTGTCGTTAGTAGGGGGCTTAGTAGGTGGTGTCCTAAGTACGTTAAAACAGAACAGGCACCACTGAACACCACCGAAGTGACTCAGCAGCAGTGCAGGGTCTCCTCTGGTGTGTGGTCTCCAGACAACCTAACATCGATGGTTCCCTGTGGACTGCTGACGCTGGAACTGCGACGGACGAACCCGGGTGTGGCCGTGTATGGGGGAATCTAAATGAGCGGCGTGGGAGTAATGCCACTGAAACGGCGCAGATGATGGGGCAGCAAAAAAAACCAAAAAAAAACCAAAAAAACCCCCCAAAAAAACCCCCAAAACATACAGGTTTGACATGCAAATGTGTATGCCCTTGCAGACACACACAAACTGTAAGCCCACAATTTTTCACATTCCCATGATATCTCTCACGATTTCTCTCACATTAAGAGAAATCTTGGGATTGAGAGAAATTGTGGTCGTTCCTCTCCCATGTTTTCTCTCAACTGCAAGAAATTGTTGGGGGCACCCCCACAATGTGTGAGAAATCATGGGAAGTCCCCTTCATTGTTATCAAAAATATTTCCTTTGTCATCAGAGTTGGTTTCTTGTCTTTTCCCAATGCAAATCTAAGAGAAAAATTCGAGAGATAAAAAGAAACAAGAAATGGGGCAAACAATAATGACAATCATGATGACAGTGGCGTTAGCGAAGACATCAACAATAGACGGTGAAGGTGAATGGCACAGTACTGGTTTAAAAAAGTGTGAATGTATGTGTATGCCAGTGAGTGAGTGAGTGAGTGAGTGAGTGAGTGAGTGTGTGTGTGTGTGTGTGTGTGTGTGTGTGTGTGTGTGTGTGTGTGTGTGTGTGTGTGTGTGTGTGTGTGTGTGTCTTTGTGTGTGTGTGTGTGTGTGTGTGTTTCCTTATGTGTGTTTACTTGGCTGGTTGATTTGGTATTCTTTCACTCTGTTTTGAAATATTTTCATGTTCTAAGTATCTTATATGAAACTTAGAATCTATTTGCGATACAATCTTGCATGCAAAAGGATGCTGAAACAAACAGATCAACAAATAAGTAAGCATGAAATGAAGAACATTCAAAATAAATGTGACAGAAAAGGTAGCATTACAACAAACATCAAAACTATTTGCTCCAGTTTTCATGTACCCTTCGTGAGGGTAAAGCATAATGAAACACTTTTTTTGCTGTCATATCTATGTATAAAGTTGAATCACTTTGATATTATTCCCAACATCCAGGAAAGATTTGGTTCAAGTCATATTAAGTGATGTGATGTGATGTGATGTGATGTTAGATTATATTTCTGTTTGAATTATACACACAGCCTGAATTTTGTTGTTTGCTATTGATTCCAATGTTGAAATTGAGGTCGTATCATATTACATCATATTATATATCATATTTCTGTTTGAACTATACACATTGCCTAAATTTTGTTGTTTGCTATTGATTCCGATGTTGAATTTGAGGTCGATGCATTGCAGTGATCCATCTTACGTGAAAGGCAATAATTTGTTGTGTTTCAGTGTCATTACTGTTTATGTCTTCGCTAACGCCATTGTCATTATCATGATTGTCATTGTCGTCGCCCCCCTTTTCTCTTTTCTGTTTCTCTCTCTCATTTTTCTCTCAGATTTGCACTGGGAAAAGACAAAAATCCAACTCCGACAATAACAGAAATGTTTCTGATAAAAATAGGAAGGACTTCCCACGGTTTCTGACACATTGTGAGAAATTGTAGGGGTGCCCCCCATGATTTCTTGAAATTGAGAGAAAACGTGGGAGGGGAACGACCACGATTTCTTGCAATCCCACAATTTCTCTCAAAGTGAGAGAAATTGTGGGACTGTGAGAAATTGTGAGCCTACACACACTCACACACACGTGTGCACACACACGCATGCATGCATTCACGCATGCACCCCCCCCCACCTCCCCCCCATGATACAGCAAGTTAGAATTAAGATGATTTCCCCAAACAGGAGACCAATAAAAATAACATGGATAAATCAGGTCATCATGAATAAAACATCATATTTGAAAATGGAGAAAAAAAGAAAGTAAAGAACAACACCTGCAAAAGACACTTTCAAAATGCATATTAACTGTTTTAGATGCCAGATGATATGCTTCTCTATAAAATCAAACTCTTAACATGAAAACATAAGCAGGTACTTGTGCATGTATTAAATACATCGTCAAAAAAAAGTTTTACCTCATGATCTATGCACTGTCACAAAACCAGTGTTTGTCAGAATGCACAGCTGCAGAAGAACTGTTTAAAATCTGACCAAAAATACCTGGTAAGTGAACCTATGAAAGAGCAGTGTCAACCAAACCAAACAAACCACTTAGCTTTGAAATCTCCAGTAATTTATCAACACTGGACACACATGCTCTCTCTCTCTCTCTCTCTCTCTCACACACACACACACACACACACACATGTACATATACAAGTACTTGCACAGAGAGTGAACATTTTCTGTATGTTTTTTAACCGCTTTGGGAACAGTTCACCTAAACATCATTCACTGCTCTCTCTCTCTCTCTCTCTCTTCCCCCATCCCTTTCTCATTATATGTATGGGTGGATGGTGAGGTTGAGGGGGATAAGAGGGAGATCTGTCAAAAACACAGGAAGATCAACACTTGATGCTGACTTTTTATTTTCTTCTCTCCCCCGACAACCCTTTTCAACCAGACAGAACAGCCCTGCGCCTCTTCATGTCAGGTCTAGATCTACTCACCAGACTTCAGCACATATTCCAGGACCTCATACAGGTTGTCATGGTTCCTCCTGACGTCAGCAGGTGTGGCGCTGGCCAGCAGACGGAAAGTCTCAGTGGTCAGCACCCCTTTCTTGGCCATCTCCGCCAGGTAGGTATCCACCAGCAGACAAGCACGCTGCGCCTGACTGTCGTCTGCTTTGGCTTCCAGAACGATGTCATGAAGGATGGAAGGGGAGACAAGGCACAGCTCCTCAGCAGGGAGCCGCATCAGCATGTCTGCAGCGATCTTGACCAGGAACTGCCTGCAGGCACAGCCCCTAGCTGTGGCGATACGCAATACCTGTGGAAAGAGAAGAATAGTACATGATTGGTGGAGTGGTGGCTTAGTGGTAATGAGTCCGCATAGGAAATGAGAGAATCTGAGTGCATGGGATTGAAATCCACACTCACCAGATTTTTTTCCCCACAACTAGCAGGCCTTGAGTGGTGGTATGGATGTCAGTCATTCAGATAAGATGATAAACCAAGATCTAATGTGCAAAATTCAATGGAAAACTCCGTTTGCTTGCAAAAAAAACAATAACACTTGCAGACAAAAAAAAAAAGGTGGCCCTGCACTGTGGCAACCCACACTCTCCGGGGAGGGTAGCCTGAATTTCACACAGAGCAATCAATGATAATGAGGATGACAATGCCGATGATGATGATGATTACAATAACAACGACAATGAAGGCAATAAAAAAAATGATGATAATAATAATACTGTGACTACAACTACTACTACTACTACTACAAACAGCATGATAATCAAGCAGGATTTACAATATCTTGGCAAATAGACAGGCGGCAATGACTAGAACCAGTATTTGTTGACTCCACTGTTATCATAATGGTCAAGTTAAAAGGACAAGGAGAAGGAAGGAAAAGGGGGAGGTGAGGAAGCACACATAGAAAGAAAGCCGGAGAGAGAAAGAGAGAGAAAGAGGGACGCAGACAGAAAGACTGAGACAGATGTACAGAGACAGAAACAGACAGATACAGACAGACACAGATACATTTTCAACAAGACAAAGATAGACAGACAGACAGACAGAGTAGCAGTTTTTACTTTGTGACTAAACCATTTATTCTTGGCTTTTCTGTCATCATACATAATCTTCCACATTGACAAGAAGTCTCAAGTGTACAGTGACTCATTGCCCAGTACAGAATCTGGACGCTAGTTATTCCAGATGAGACTGAGGTCCCATGTGTGGAATGCATCCAATGTGCTTGGAGCTTGGTCTCTGACCAAGGATTGGTGCTACATACAATTATCCATATCAATCAAAAGTCAAACAGTGGCCTAACGGAAATGTGTCCACCGTGGAATCGAAAGAAATAGAGTGCACTGGATGGAATTCCATACTCGCCAGTACTTTCTCCCCCTACACTAGACCCTGAATGGTGGTCTGGATACTAGTCATTCAGATGAACAATAAACCTTCAAGGTCCCATGTGTAGCTCGCACTTAATGCAAGGAAAAGAACCCAAAGCAATAAAAGGGTTGTCTCTGGCAAAATCCTGTGTGAAAATCCACTTTGATGGGAAAACAAATACACTTGCACACAGGGCAGGTAATATATTGGTGAAGGTAACTAGCCACATCTAACTTTCATTTTCTCCACTTCAGCAGGGTAGTAATTTGCACAGGACAAGGAATCAGACCCCTGCTGGTGTCTGCACCAGTGGGTCACTGCATAGTATGTGTAAATGTGCAATCCATAAATCAATCCTGAACTGACCTTGGTCAGCCAGTCAAGGGTCAAGGCTGGCATATTGTAGGCCTCCTCTGGCAGGGCCGTCAGCACCCTGTCCAGCAGCTGACCAAGGTCCTCCACCACCCCGACCCCCGCCCCCTTTGGGACAAAGGGCAGCTCCTCTTCCTTTCCCCCTGCGATCCCTGCCACCTCCCTCAGCTCCTCCCCCAGACTGTCCACGTCCTTGTCCAAGTCCTCCACATCCTCACGTCCCCCTCCCCTTCCGTCACCACCACCACCACCACTGGTGGCAGTAGCGTCACTGACAGGGGTGCTGTGTCCGTTGATCCCTCCACCACCACCGCTGCCGGCGTCCCTGTTGATGGCCTCTGAGACGTAGTGCACGGCCATGTCAGCCAGCAGTGATTGGACGACCCCGCGGTCCAGCGCCTTCTTCAGCAGGTTGGTGAACCACTCCTCAGGCAGGTGCAGCAGCTGCCGCAAGGTCCTGTCTTCATCCAGTGAGGAAGAAGCGTTGAGAGCTGACGACCCCAAAGCCTGGGAGGGTTTCGTCGGGGTGAAAGCGCTTCCCTGTAACGTGAAGGCGCTGCCTGGAGCAGCCCCGGCCCCTCCCCCTCCTCCTGTGTGGGTGGTGGTGGTGGTGGTGGTGGTGGTGGTGGGGGAGAACTTGGTGGGGGAGCGGAGGAGGGTGTCGATGAGGGCGTCAGTGCAGGTGTCCACCACCCCACAGTCTGCTGCCAGCTGACCCACACCGGCACAGTGCAGCAGGAGGGTGGCCAGCGGGGAGGATGACCGACTCAGCTTGGCTGAGGTCAGGATGTCCTGGTGAAGGGATGAATGGAGGAATTAATAAATATTTAAATGTGTTTATAAACAAGGACAAAAATGGGTGACTAATGTCCTGGGGAAGGGATGAACGGAGGAATTAATAAATATTGAAAGGAGTTTATAAACAAGGACAAAAATGGGTGACTAATGTCCTGATAAAGGGATGAACAGAGGAATTAATAAATATTGAAAGAAGTTTATAAACAAGGACAAAAATGGGTGACTAATGTCCTGATAAAGGGATGAACAGAGGAATTAATAAATATTGAAAGGAGTTTATAAACAAGGACAAAAATGGGTGACTAGTGTCCTGGTGAAGGGATGAACAGAGGAATGAATAAATATTGAAAGGAGTTTATAAACAAGGACAAAAATGGGTGACTAGTGTCCTGGTGAAGGGATGAACAGAGGAATGAATAGATATTTAAATGAATAAAAAAACATGGGTGACTAAATGACTGGATAAATAAATAAATAAACAAGCACAGCCAGATATAGATAAATGTCTGAAGAAAGAAAGACAGAAATGGGTAAATAAAAGTTATTAAAAAAAAAAAAATTAAGGCGAAAAAAGGAAATTTTGACAGAAAAATGGATAAACAGGTTAATAAATAAATATATCCCAAAAAAAAAGACACAAAGGCAGAAATGCAGAAATGGATGAAGAAAGAAAAACAGAAAGATAGTCAGACAGAAAACCATACACGAATAAATGAAGAAAGAAAGACAAAAGGAAGGAAAGCAAGTTATTGTCTCTCCATCTTTCTCTGTTTTGTTTTGCTCTTTCCTTTTTTTCTTTTTTTTTCTATTTCTTATGCATGCATAAATCTATTCATTTTGTTCTATCATAATAGTGATAAATGTCCAAGTAATATTGGTGATGGTGGTAGTCACTGTAGTATGCTGCACTTGCCACACGCAGATTTCAGAGACAGTAACAATACTCTTGCCACACGTAGATTTCAGAGACAGTAACAATACTGTACCTTTTGAACACCCGGATGTTTCTGGAACTTCTATACTGATAACATCTCTCTCTCTCTCTCTCTCTGACTCACTGCCCTATCCATCTGTCAATCTTAGTGTGTGGGGGGAGGGAGGGGGTGCTGTCAGTGTGTGTGCATGCGTGTGCGTATATGTATGTGTGTGCACTCGCGCGTGAGTGTCAGTGTGTGTATGCATGTGTGTGCATGGGTGTGGGTGTGTGTGTGGGGGCTGGGGGGTTATTTTCTTCATTATGTATACCCTTCTGCATAAAAACCTTTCCCTTTCATTTATGTATGTGCTATTTGTAATAGACGTAGATCAGCGAGGACAGATTGGAAGAATAGGCTATGCCTAAAATCTTAATCCTTGAATAAAAACGTTTTGAGTTCTGAGTTCTAACGTTGAAACCACCCACTCACCCACCCAACAACACCCCCCCCACACACACACACACAAACGGACATTACAGACACACACAAGTGACAAAGATTCCTTGGCACTAGACTGAAAAAAAATGATCACAAAGGTGTAAAACCTACTGAGCCACAAGATGTATGATTAAAAGAAAGACAGAGGCCGAGAGACCAAGAGAAAGAGAAAAAAAAGAGCAAGGTGTCTGGGATCCCATATAACTTTGTACACAATCACTTGCATGTGTGGCGGGACATTAAACAATTTACCTCCCTTAGTATATTTTTTTCTCTCCCCATCCCAGTATTACTGGCAAATGGGTGCTAAAGTAACATGCAAATTATTGTGTATTTTATTTTGTTACACCATGTCATTATTAATGCTATGCTCCAGCTAACCCCCCAGTTCCCAGTTCAGGCTCAACTAGTCAGATACAGAGCCGTATTGTAAATCTAAGTTGTGATCTGTGCATTTGTCTATTTCTATTGCATTGTACCAGACTGATGATTACATTTGGCCTTTTATTTCATTTTTAATTTCCCCCCATTTGTATTATCCCCCCTTTTGTTTCTTTTTTTAAAAATTATCTTCGCTCTTCCTCTGTGGCCGTCATCCTGTTATTGTCATGTCTCCTTGTTTCTCTATGACTCAAAAGAGTTAATGGGAATAAACAAACAAACAAACAAACCCCAAAAAACAAGTTTTGTCTTACATGAGCTTTTCAAATGATGGTGACAGAGAAAGAGACAGAGAGAGAAGATAAAGACAGACAGAGAGAGAAGAAAGAGAAAGAGACAGAGACAAGACAAGACAAGACAAGACAAGACAAGACAAGACAAGACAAGACAAGACAAGACAAGACAAGACAAAATTCTTTATTTTTCAGCATAATGGATAAGCACTAGTATGCTCTTTTTCATCCATTTTCCATCCTGAACAGGGTCTACACAACACAATACTAAATGCAGTGAGGGGAGGGGAGGGGGGGGGGGGAAGAACATTAAAAGCCACACTTTTTTGAGAGAGACAGACAGATGGACAGAAATACAGAGAAGCAGTAAGAGACAGACAGACATGCAGGCAGAGACAGAAAGACAGGAAGAGACAGACAGGCAGAGAACGAAGATACATAGATAGAGAGACAGAGACAGACAGACAGAGAAAGACACAGAGACAGAGAAAGACACAAAGAGAAAACTTGAGAAAGAAAAACAGAAACAGCCAGACAGCCAACTAGCAAAACACACAGACATACAGACAGACTGAGAAAGACAGACAGACAGACAGAAACAGACATGACGGCTAACAAATCAAATTACCACATACACACAGACACCTCCCCACTCACCCCTACCCCTACACACACACTACACACACACTACACACTACACACACACATACACAACACACACTACACTCACACACACACACACACAACAACACACACACACACTACACACACACACACACACACACACACACACACACACACACACACACATACACACAAACAGCAGGGCGAGGCGAGGCATGACAAAGCACATCACCCTATAGACAGATACCTGAAGAAGATACCTATCAGTGTGTGATGAAGCACAACATGTAAGGACAGATACCTGAAGAAGATACCTATCAGTGTGTGATGAAGCACAACATGTAAAGACAGATACCTGAAGAAGATACCTATCAGTGTGTGATGAAGCATGACATGTAAAGACAGATACCTGAAGATACCTATCAGTGTGTGATGAAGCACAACATGTAAAGACAGATACCTGAAGAAGATACCTATCAGTGTGTGACGATGCACAACATGTAAAGACAGATACCTGAAGAAGATACCTATCAGTGTGTGATGAAGCACAACATGTAAAGACAGATACCTGAAGAAGATACCTATCAGTGTGTGATGAAGCACAACATGTAAAGACAGATACCTGAAGAAGATACCTATCAGTGTGTGACGAAGCACAACATGTAAAGACAGATACCTGAAGAAGATACCTATCAGTGTGTGATGAAGCAACATGTAAAGACAGATACCTGAAGAAGATACCTATCAGTGTGTGATGAAGCACAACATGTAAAGACAGATACCTGAAGAAGATACCTATCAGTGTGTGATGAAGCACAACATGTAAAGACAGATACCTGAAGAAGATACCTATCAGTGTGTGATGAAGCACAACATGTAAAGACAGATACCTGAAGAAGATACCTATCAGTGTGTGATGAAGCACAACATGTAAAGACAGATACCTGAAGAAGATACCTATCAGTGTGTGATGAAGCACAACATGTAAAGACAGATACCTGAAGAAGATACCTATCAGTGTGTGACGATGCACAACATGTAAAGACAGATACCTGAAGAAGATACCTATCAGTGTGTGACGAAGCACAACATGTAAAGACAGATACCTGAAGAAGATACCTATCAGTGTGTGATGAAGCACAACATGTAAAGACAGATACCTGAAGAAGATACCTATCAGTGTGTGACGATGCACAACATGTAAAGACAGATACCTGAAGAAGATACCTATCAGTGTGTGACGATGCACAACATGTAAAGACAGATACCTGAAGAAGATACCTATCAGTGTGTGATGAAGCACAACATGTAAAGACAGATACCTGAAGAAGATACCTATCAGTGTGTGATGAAGCACAACATGTAAGGACAGATACCTGAAGAAGATACCTATCAGTGTGTGATGAAGCACAACATGTAAAGACAGATACCTGAAGATACCTATCAGTGTGTGATGAAGCACAACATGTAAAGACAGATACCTGAAGAAGATACCTATCAGTGTGTGATGAAGCACAACATGTAAAGACAGATACCTGAAGATACCTATCAGTGTGTGATGAAGCACGACATGTAAAGACAGATACCTGAAGAGATACCTATCAGTGTGTGATGAAGCACAACATGTAAAGACAGATACCTGAAGATACCTATCACTGTGTGATGAAGCACAACATGTAAAGACAGATACCTGAAGAAGATACCTATCAGTGTGTGATGAAGCACAACATGTAAAGACAGATACCTGAAGATACCTATCAGTGTGTGATGAAGCACAACATGTAAAGACAGATACCTGAAGATACCTATCAGTGTGTGATGACACACAACATACCTATCAGTGTGTGATGAAGCACGACATGTAAAGACAGATACCTGAAGAAGATACCTATCAGTGTGTGATGAAGCACGACATGTAAAGACAGATACCTGAAGAAGATACCTATCAGTGTGTGATGAAGCACAACATGTAAAGACAGATACCTGAAGAAGATACCTATCAGTGTGTGATGAAGCACAACATGTAAAGGCAGATACCTGAAGAAGATACCTATCAGTGTGTGATGAAGCACGACATGTAAAGACAGATACCTGAAGAAGATACCTATCAGTGTGTGATGAAGCACAACATGTAAAGACAGATACCTGAAGAAGATACCTATCAGTGTGTGATGAAGCACAACATGTAAAGACAGATACCTGAAGAAGATACCTATCAGTGTGTGATGAAGCACAACATGTAAAGGCAGATACCTGAAGAAGATACCTATCAGTGTGTGATGAAGCACGACATGTAAAGACAGATACCTGAAGATACCTATCAGTGTGTAATGAAGCACAACATGTAAAGACAGATACCTGAAAAAGATACCTATCAGTGTGTGATGAAGCACAACATGTAAGGACAGATACCTGAAGAAGATGCCTATCAGTGTGTGATGAAGCATGACATGTAAAGACAGATACCTGAAGATACCTATCAGTGTGTGATGAAGCACAACATGTAAAGACAGATACCTGAAGATACCTATCGGCAGCCTCCGACAGGTTGCCAGGGCCAGACATCAGCAGGTACTGGGCAGCACAGCGCAGCTCCACCACGTTGTCCTTGGTGACCTTGGGCGCCATGTTGTAGCAGAAGTCTGCCACCACGCTGAACACCGCCTGCCCTCCAGGGAACTCGCTGAGCTCCACACGGGACCTGCCGCAACAGCAACAACAACAACACAAACTGTGAGCAGTGGTGGCCCGGTGGGTAATGCATCTGACCAGGACATGAGTGTCTACAGGTTCAAGTCCCATGCGGAGCGGTGGCCTGGTGGTAATGCTACCTGACTAGGATGCAGGTATCCCGCAGGTTCGATTCCCATGTGGTGGCTTAGGGGTAATCCGCTTGACTAGGATGTGAATGTCAACAGGTTCAAGTCCTATGTGGAACGGTGGCCCAGTGATAATGCCACCTGACTAGGACGCAGGTATCCACGGGATTGATTCCCATGTGGTGGCTTCGTGGTAATCTGCTTGACTGGGTAATGAGTGTCCATGCGTTTGAGTCCCATGTGAAGCTGTGGCTGAGTGGTAATGCCGCCTGACTGGGACGCAGGTATCCCGCAGGTTCGATTCCCATGTGGTGGCTTAGTGGTAATCTGCTTGACTGGGTAGTGAGTATCCGTGGATCTGAGCCCCATGTGGAATGGTGGCTGAGTGGTAACGCACAAGACTAGGAAGTGAGTGACCACAGGTTTGAACCCCATTTGCAATGGTGCTGTTGTGGTAGTGTGACTGACTAGGAAGCAAGTGTCCAAGGGTTTGAGTCCAGCAACACATGGACAGGGATTCTTACTCCCATCCCTACATTGGACCTTCAGTGGTGGTCTGGGTGCTAGTTATTCAGATGAGATGACAAACAAGGCCCTTTTTTTTTTTTTTTTTTTTTTTTTTTTTAAGGAGAAATCAGTGGATGCGTAAAATTTCTGCAAATGAACAGGATAGTCTCAGCATCCTTGGAAGGTTCTTTCCCACTTTTTTTTTTTTTTTTTCTCTTTTTTTTTCTTCTCTTTTTTTTCTTTCTTTTCGTTCCTTCCATCATCATTTTTCTCCTTTCTGTTGTCTTTTTTTCTCTTTCTTTTTTTTTTCTTCTTCTCTCATCTCTTTATTCTTTCTCTCTCTCTCTCTCTTTCTTCCCCCTGTAATCTGTCTTCTTACCATTGTCATGCTCAAACATTGTCAAGGTCATGCAACATATAAAATCACATACAGGGTAGTTTCGTGCACAATGTCTAAAAGAGGCGAGGTAGACACGATCTCATTCTCTCTCTCTCTTTCTCTCTCTGTGGAGGCATTAGCTTTACGGAACGTCTTTAAATGTACACATTTAAATTGACCACTTGAGTTTTTTTTATGGATCCGTATAAGTGCTCAGGTATCTTGGTAGACATAGATCACATCTTACGTAATTTGAGCTCGGTTTCAAAGATAAGATACAGATTCTTACACTTACCATATTTGAATTTAGAAATAGACAGTTTTGCTATCAACAGAGTCGTGTTGATTTTTTTTCTCTTTTCATGATCTGGGATATCCATTTTCGTTGTACCAAACAACGCTACTTTTTCATTCATAGGGATCAGTGTATTGTAACGGGAGAGAATGAACTGTTTCACATGTTTCCAAAAGTCAGATAGTTTGGGGCAAGAGTAAAAGGCGTGTTCAATGTAATCAGTGTCTTGACACCAGTTGCAGGTGTTTGTGTTTGAAACCCCCATTTTAACAAGGCCCTCTTATAATAATAATGATAATAGAAATAAAGATAATGATAATAATCACAATAATGATAATTATTATTGTTGTTGTTATTATTATCATCATCATCATTATTTTAATCATTGTTGTTGTTACTACTACTGCATCTATTACTGTTATCATCATCATCATCATCATCGTCTTTTTCATTGTTATCATTATCACTATCATGTCAAGACAAATCAAGAGCCAGCAAAGCAAGAATCTTTTTTTCTTTTCTCTTCTAGTCACCCTTTTCAAGAGCATGCTGTGCTTTTTTTTTTCAAGCATTTTTTTCAGCCCTCTGCTACTTTCCCCCCAGGACTTTTCAAGGCTGTCCGAACCTTGGAAATGGAAACCAAGCCTGTAAAAGTTTTTACTGTTGTTGTTGTTGATTTGTTGCTGTTGTTGCTGTTTCTTTTTTTGGCTTCATCACCTGCACTAGATCAGTGGCATCACTCCTGTGCCACTCATTCTGAGTCCCCCACACACGGCCTCATATATCACAATCCCACAGTCAGCAGTCCACAGGGAACTTGGCCTGTACAAGTTTGAATACTTATATAACGCCTATCCTTAGTTGGAGACCAAGCTCTAAGAGCTTTACAAACACGGAGTCGTTTGCACAACAGGCTGCCTACCTGGGTAGAGCCGACTGATGGTTGACACTGGATCATGGACCCTCATCATTCGTTTCCTGTGTCATTCAATCCAATCTTAGGCACACACACAAACACATTCAACCAGATATGTAACATGTTACATGTATGTTTTGTTTATTTACCCCACCATGTAAGCAGCCATACTCCATTTCCGGGGTGTGCATGCTGGGTATGTTCTTGTTTCCATAAGCCACCAATCACTGACATGGATTACAGGATCTTTAATGTGTGTATTTGATCTTCTGCATGCCTATACATGTACACATGAAAGCGGGTTCAGGCACTAGCAGGTCTGCACATATGTTGACATGGGAGATAGGAAAAATCTCCACCCTTTATCCACCAGGCACCGTTACCGAGATTTGAACCTGGGACCCTCAGATTGAAAGTCTGACAGTATAACCACTCGGTTGCTGCGGTGAGACTTACGTGCTGGTGGAGGGTGGTGACTGGGTCAGTCCAGGTCCCCTGGCCAGTCCACAGAAGTAGTCGGACTTAGCGTAGAGGGGAAAGCGGTGCAGGTGATTCTCGTGGCCCTCCACAGTCACCACTATGTCGGAGAGATCCCCCGAAGCTCTAAACTTGGAGAAATCCATCCCCTTGAGTACAGAAACAAAACACACAAACTTGGAGAAATCCATCCCCTTGAGTACAGAAACAAAACACACAAACTAGGAGAAATCCATCCCCTTGAGTACAGAAACAAAACACACAAACTAGGAGAAATCCATCCCCTTGAGTACAGAAACAAAACACACAAACCTGGAGAAATCCATCCCCTTGAGTACAGAAACAAAACACACAAACCTGGAGAAATCCATCCCCTTGAGTACAGAAACAAAACACACAAACTAGGAGAAATCCATCCCCTTGAGTACAGAAACAAAACACACAAACCTGGAGAAATCCATCCCCTTGAGTACAGAAACAAAACACACAAACTAGGAGAAATCCATCCCCTTGAGTACAGAAACAAAACACACAAACTAGGAGAAATCCATCCCCTTGAGTACAGAAACAAAACACACAAACCTGGAGAAATCCATCCCCTTGAGTACAGAAACAAAACACACAAACTTGGAGAAATCCATCCCCTTGAGTACAGAAACAAAACACACAAACTACAAAAGGCATGGGTAAATACATGATTTCCAATATGTTCCACACAGAAAAAAACAACAACTGCAGATGGCCTGAAGCTTGATACTTGGAGAAATCCATCCCCTTGAGTACAGAAACAAACACATAAAATACAGAAGGTATGGGTGAATACATGAATGGAATATAGAAAAGAAACGACTGTCTGCTTGAGTGAGGAAACACATGAACACAAAACCAAAAGGCATTGTATAACAAAGACATATGTTTTAGTAAACCAGAAAAAGTCATGGTAAATACATAAGAGATGAAAGATAGCAAGGAAGAATAAATATCTATATTTTCAAAGCTAATACTCAATAGATAATCACTTGTGCACTGATACTTTTTTTTAACATCCAGTCCTCATCCTGCTACAAAATACATGATAAAGGCACAAACTTACTCAGAATAACAAACATAAACATAGCAATAACATCAGTGGGAAGAAAAACAGACAGACTGAGAAAAAGATGGAGAGAGACAGGCAACATATGGATGAACAGAAGACAAATAAAAGGCAGAAAGGTAATGAATGAATATTTGAGAGAGAGAGAGAGAGAGAGAGAGAGAGAGAGAGAGAGAGAGAGAGAGAGAGAGAGATCCATATATAAGAGAAACAAGTGCACAGAAACAGAAACTGGGAGAAAGAGAGAGAGAGCACACACAGAGAGAGACAGACAGACAGGGGGGGGGGGGGGTATAGGGGGAGAGTGAGGGACTTGTGAGAGAGAAAGAGAAGGGAGAGAGATATGGAGAAGGGGAGTGGGAGAGAGAGTAGGACAGACTACAGGCAGGCAGACAAAAAGGTAGAGAGATAGAGAGAAGGACAGGAGGCACACAGAGGTGGGCTGGGGGGGGGGGGGCGGGGGGGGGGGGGGGAGTAGGATAGGATAAGTGGAGAGTGAGGCAGAGAGAGAGAGAGAGAGAGAGAGAGACTTTATAGTTTGTATGAATACCAGTCGTTCTTCATACCAGTCGTTCTTTGCATTTTTGTTATCACACGCTGTGTACCACACTGCCAAGAAGACTAATCTGCAACCTACAGTAAACCCGGGAAGCAGTCTGCTGAAAGGCAAAGATACAGGAACTGGGAGACAGACAGACAGACAGACAGACAGCTGTTGGCAGTCATAGAAAAACTGGAGACAGAGCCAAACTAAACGTAGTGACAGGCAAAGGATGATCCGGCGAACTGCGGCGATCAACCCACCGGCTTCATACAGGTATGTTAGACATGCATCAATGCCCACCTGTTTTAGAGACTGAACGAAAAACCCAGGTCCCGTTTGCGGCATCATGAAGATTCCCGTGGAGACTACTTGGCACACACTGACACACGTACACAGTACGCGGCACACCACATATAATGGACTAAAAAAAAAAAAAAAAAAAAAAAAAAAAAAAAAAGCCTTCACAAAGGCCCGTACTGTTGAGAAGCGAAATATTTCTACTATTAACAACAGCAAGAAAAACGAAAAAGCTGCTGTATATGTGTTTAGAACAGTCATGCAAAGTCGAACACGCACACCAACGCAAGCTCAGCCTTCACTGATGATGGTTGGCTCATACTGGGAGAAATAATGTAACAGCCGGGCGCACTTTTACACGGAAACTAGAAAACGATCCAACACAACACGACACTAGTAACACGACACTGACGACAAGACGCAACATCATACTGACGACACAACACAATACAGAATAACTTGAGTACTGCGTAGATACAGCACCGTCCTGGCACAGCACATCACAACGACAGCATTCTTAGGCACTCTACAGCACAGTACACCCAGTACAGCGCAGCACGACACAGTACAACACGGGATAATTAATGCATTTATACGCTTACTCAGCCGTTTTTATTATTATTATTTATTTTATTTATTTTTTTTTTTAAACTCTCGTATATACATAGAAAGGATCTTTCACTGGCAGCGTGTCATCATGAGACAAGTTCCTACCTTTGATGATTTGGATCATCTGGTGTTCGAAGTGACGGCATTATTCTTGCGGTAGGTATAGGCTCGGGCCTAATTGTTCGCTTTGAGTCGGGACAGACAATGTATACCCGCCGTTTCGTGGAGTGGGTATTCTTTACAAAAAAAGTATTACTGCCGACCAGCAATGAAAAGACGACTGTTTGCTGTTTGTGTTTGTTGGGGTGAAAAACTTTGGCGACACTCCAACTGAACACACAACAAGTTCTGCCGGAGGGGGAAAACATCGCCAGAACGCCAAATTTAATCAGTCCACGAAGCAAAGTTACACACACACACACACACACACACACACACACACACACAATTCCCTTTCAGTATAACCTGTTCACACAGGCTGGTGAACGTAGACTTTGTTTACTTTAAGTAAACTAAAGTGTGTCTGTTCCTATAATCAAATTTTAAAAAATCAACATTTTTTACTGAGTCAGGGAGAGAGAGTAGGGAGAGAGCAAGAGACGGAGACTCAGTTGTCTGTACAGGGATTACCACAGGAATATATACAAGATCGACAAGACAGGACAAGACAAGACAAAACAAGACAGAAGACAAGACAGACAGAGAGAGAGGACAAAAGAACACGGATATACAGATTACAATAAATGACCAATTCTGTGTGATACAGTTAATAACCTTCATGACTATAACCAGTCTGAAAAGAAAAAGAAAAAATTATGGTTTTAAACAAAAATTTTTTTCCCCAACGCACTGCTGATACATCATAAGAACCGACAAGAAGAAAGAACGCATGGTTTTCCCACCACGTTTAAACACACACACACACAGACGCGCGCGCGCGCGCGCGCATACTCACACACACACACACACACACACGGTATACACACACGCGCGCAGCGCACTGGCACTGACGCGAACAAAACCGCTGATAACTAGAACCCTCTGAAACAACTCGTACCCTCAAACTAACCGTTATCACACACAATACTGCTATTACAAACAAAACAGCTAAACGGGACCCTTCAGTGTAATTGTTGCCTAATTCACCTCCTATTTGACACCATATCCTTATTCATTCCCTGGCAGGTTATACATACATGAGCCATGCCGGTGTGTCTAAAAGCCTGTTATCGAAGTTTTTTTTGTTGTTGTTGCTTACCTTGGCTTAGTTCCAGAAACGGATCGACAATGCGACAATCAGGCAGACCCGGCTGAAGCGAATCGTCCCAGCGGAGTAGAGGACTGGGTAATGGCACAGGTGGGCGGGGAGGGTAGGGGGGAAGGGAGGACAGCCTGTCGTGCGACAATGGCGAGAGAGAATGGTGTCTCTCTTGGTGACAGGTGAATCGACCGGGGTTCAGTTGTTGACTGTAGCAGTCTATAGAATGCCAGGTAGCCTACGAGTGTATCGATACCAGTATACGATCTGTAGATCTTCCCTCGTAACTCGTACAGGTGTTCGTTTATATCCTGTATGGCCTTCGGTGGTCGGAGTGCATATGACCGACTGGATGTTTTGGGTAGCAACACCCCTCCCTGCACTGCCGTACTGTCCGGGTGTCGACTGGCTGCACACAACACACACACACACACACACACACACACCAACGGCATTGACGTTATTTTCCTGTCTGTTGTGGCCATTGGAGAGAGCGGATTGGAGGAACACACACACGTACATCAGTACACAACACACGCACAAACACGCGCACTCGCACACACACACACACTCGCACACAAACACATGCGTACACGCGCGCGCACACACACACATACACACACTGCACGGCACGCGCATACACACACACACATACACGCGCACACACACACACCGTGACACACACACTCGCAAGCGCACACGCACACAAACACACACACACACACGTACACGCGCGCGCACACACACACGGACACGGCGTACACACACACGGACACACACACACACACACAAACACATACAGTACGCGCGCGCGCACACACACACACACACACACACACCGCCAGGCCACACACAGAAAATGCAGGCACACAAGCAGTAACAACGATTATTTCACTGACAAAAACAAGAATAGTTGACCGAGTCAGCTGACCACTCAGTCGTCCGCTTATAATGTTTTTATTTCTCCTCGACGAAACCACCGCCCACCGCCTCTATCCCATGCATTCCCCCTAGCTCTTTCTACCTTTCTCCTCAGTTCAAAAAATGATATTATTCTACCGGCTTTCTTCAGTTGTTCATGTGCGTCCGTGATGTCAATATTGGTGTAACCACTGGAAAGCATTTGGCCACGGCTGACATGGTGGGCACATGAAAATGAGGGTTAATCGATTGACCCCATCGGCACTTGTGCATTCGTCCGCTGTTTATTGATAGCATGCATGCGTTAGTTTGAATTGCTGCCTCGGTGAGTATATAGGCCTCAGTAAATCTTTTTTTATCGATCGAACGCCGGTTTTTAAGTTTGCCTTTGTTTGTGTGTCGGCGAAGTCCTTCGATCTTTACCCGTGTGTGTGTGTGTGTGTGTGTGTGTGTGTGTGTGTGTGTGTGTGAGTGTGTGTCAGTGTGTGCGTGTTTGCGTGTTTATCTTGTGGCGGCGAATCGGTGTTGTGTGCATCAAACAGCCGCCAGGGCAAAGTCACTGATAGGAAGTACGAGAATCAATCAATCCTCTATAGCTTGCCGAAAACCCCTTTAGGTACTATACAACCCATCACAAGTACATTCTGGACTGATCACGCCGCTTTGTCACAGAGTTTCACCTGGCGACGCGGCAGGGTCTGTGTTCGATATAGCCTGCCGGCCTGGCAGAAGTATCGATCGGCTGTCCTGATCACGTCATCAAGTTGTTATTGACCTTCCCCTTAATGCCAGTCCGGCTTTGGTGCCCGAACGTTTGCCTTGGTCAGCAGAATAAACCGGCAAGCACCACTGGCAGCACACTCGTTCGTGTACATGCTTGTATGCCTGCATGTAAAACGCTAAAACCAAAGGTTGGCGTCGAACAAAACAGGAATCTAAGACAGTGCAGACAGTCAGTTCAGCATTATCTTCACGTCGGTACAACTTTTTTTCGTATGCACGCGGGCGCGCGCGTGTGTACACCTACACACACACACACACACGACATACTGCCGGACAAACACACACACACACACACACACACGAGGTACTGAGATGTGTGCATGCACTGCTGATGCAGGTTCAGTAGGGCAACACACGACAGAACACAACGCACACACAGTACTGTGACAGAACACAACACACACACAGTACTGTGACAGAACACAGCGCACACACAGTACTGTGACAGAACACAACACACACACAGTACTGTGACAGAACACAACACACACACAGTACTGTGACAGAACACAACACACACACAGTACTGTGACAGAACACAGCGCACACACAGTACTGTGACAGAACACAACGCACACACAGTACTGTGACAGAACACAACACACACACAGTACTGTGACAACACAACACACACACAGTACTGTGACAGAACACAACACACACACAGTACTGTGACAGAACACAACACACACACAGTACTGTGACAGAACACAACACACACACAGTACTGTGACAGAATACTCCGCACTATCACTGACAAACGATACTCAGAGGACAAACACTGCTGTGACACTCGACTGACACTGACAAAATCACGTACACACAACTGACATACATGAAAATAAAAAAACCCAATCAATCCACAATAACTAATAACCAATAACCAACATCGCATAATCGATATCGTCTAACCCCCCCCCCCCCCCCCCCCCCACCCCTCCGAGCGACCCCCCTCCGCCCCCATCCCTCCCAAGCCAAGTTTCCCTTCCCTCCACAAAGAAAGAAGGAAAGAGAAGACAACAAGCACAACAGCAAAACAAAAGCTAAGCAACACACACACACACACACACAAGCTTACCTTCCTATCAATCACTCTGATCAAAAACCTCAGAAACCACCACCATGATTTTTTCCCTGACCGCCTGGGACTTCAGCTGCAGCGATACAGAAACTCCCGCACACACTCTCACTCTTAACACCCATACATGAAATTCAGCAGACTTGTTTTGTCTCCAACCAAGGACGGGGCATAATGCACAACTGAGAGAGAGAGAGAGAGAGAGACAAGTTCGAACTCGATCGTGTGGTTTTCAGATTGGACGAAGGGCGCGCGTGGAGACGATTTTGATCTGTGCGGGAGAGAAGGCGTGTATGGTGTTTACAGGGCAGAGAGCTTTACTGTGTTTTATACTCCTCGTCACCCTTTACTTCACGGCACAGCTACAGGTGCTTGCGTGTTTGTTATGATGACGGCCGTTGTTGTCAGCATTGCCCCTGACAGCTAGGTATACGTATTACTGGTGTTGACACGTGCTGAATACAACGGCAAACCACCTGGTTCTGTGGAGTTCGAAACTTACTGGGTCTGTGTTGTTGGGAACGGTATCGTAGTAGGCCTGTGTACACATACATTAGCGCGCGCGCACACACACACACACACACACACTCTCTGACACACACCGCGCACGAGCCTGCGCACACATGAGACCTATGCATGCATCTCAGTCGTGCTCCTCAGTGCCCATTCAGTCTGCCTGTTTATATTACTTTCTGACATACACGAGAGCGCGCGGGCTTCCCCTCCAACCCTTCCCCACCCATCCCAGCGACTTTCTCCCTCTTGTTTGTCCGCAGTCACTCACTCCGCTTTTCTCCCATACACGCTCTCTGTCTGTCCGTCCGTCTGTCTGTCTCTGTCCATCTGTCGCTGTCTTTCCTTGTGTCCCCTCCTTATTCAGTTTCATCCCAAGTGCGAGCGTAGCCAAAGATGATCGACAGAGACAAAAGAAGCAAACATGTGCGACCTCAGTCGACACTTTGTCTCAGCTGTCTCTGTGTTTGTGGACCCCAGAGGCGTTGAAACCGTCCTTACACGTGAGGAAAAAGACACTGCAGTGGAGGGTTCATTTGACGAACTTGTCGCCAGTTAAGATCGTTTTTTGTCAGTGTGTTTTGTGGTCAGTGATCATACATGAAGAATGATTTCTGATTGCATTTGATCATACCACTTTCATTGTCTCAACAGTCGACGACAGCTGGGATATACCTACGACTTGGAAAAATTGCTTGAGCTTTTTGTGTTCAACTGAGTATCGAAATCACTAACTTTGTGTTTCATAGTTTGTAGTAGAAAAATTGCTTGAGCTTTTTGTGTTCAACTATCGAAATCACCAACTTTTTGTTTCATAGTTTGTTAGAAAAATTGCTCGCTTTTTGTGTTCAAGTATCGAAATCACTAACTTTTTGTTTCATAGTTTGAACATTATTCACGATTTATTTATTTGACTCAAACCACTGAGTAACAAAAAACCAGGATTTTTCACTAAACTGACCAGCGGCCGGCGCAACGCAGTCTGGTGGAACACGTGTAACACAAAACAACCCCTCCTCTCCCCTCCCAAGACAGCACCGGGTCAGTGAAACTCAGTTACATATACAGATTGTGGTTATCAGTTATCAGATATATTCAGTTTGCGACGGTGAATTCATTACGATAGTTTCACCCCTAGACAGGCAACAAAAAGTCATTACAGTCTTCTACATCTGCGCAATATCTGTCAAATCATCATTTTTTTTTCTTTATTTTTATTTTATTTTATTGTTCTTTACCGTTTTACAAATATGATTATCTGAAACTGAGGCCGGTGTATCGCTCAAGCACTCGGCCGCCGGGAGCTCTGTGCCGCTGCGAAACGTCGTGTATTTGACAGTTTGCTGTCCTCTATTTCTTCAGTTGATAGTTTCCATTGCTACAACCAAACACCGTACAATGAAGGCAGTGCCATCGTATGCACAAAAAGAAATCTAAAATATTTCGCAAGATGTCGAAAAAACGAAGCCTGCTGTTTGCACGTTCCGCCGCCTCCGTCTCGTTGCTCGCAGATTCGGAGAGCCAATCAAATTCGAGTGTACACATCATGTGACGCGCCTCTATAAGTCATGCAAGCACGGGAATCTCCAGGGGTCTGATGTGCGTGGACTCCCTCCCCCACTCGCCCCCCGGCACCGATCCGATTTCTAGCACACACACGCACCACACACGTTGCCTCAATTTTATCAAGCAACTCTCCCTTTATCTTTTTATTTCTTCTTTATTCGCTGGGGTTTATTTCAGTCACTGATGTTATTAAGTGTTGGCCTAAAATGGAATGGAAAACAAATATTAACTTCCTTCCTGGCTTCCTGACGCTTCTGAGAGAATTTTCTTTTTCCAGCAGGGAAAAATTATCATTATTGTTATGATAGTTATTGTTATTATTATTAATATTATATGGTAGCCAGAAAAACTGATACTGACTTTCCCATTCAGTCGTCATGTGTTTTAAGCTAGTAGTTTACGAATTCCAGAAACACTTAAATTTACCTCCCCACCCACCCCACACAAACACACCTCCCGCCCTATTTTCTCCCGCTATTTGCGACTGAAGAAATTTCAAGAATTAATAACTTCGGGAAATAAATAGGTATACCGCAGGGAAATATTCTAGGACCAGTACTTTTTACTATTTTTAATGATGACCTTCCAGACTGTGTAGAATCATCTTGTAAAATCCGAGTTTGCTGATGATATTAAAATATATAATAAACCATGCAGCAGTAACACCCTGCAGCAAAATCTAGACAAACTCCAGGCTTGGACAGAGAAGCTGAATCTGTATTTTAATGTGGACAAATGTAAAGTGATGCATGTTGGTAGAAGAAATCCAAACAGGACATATACTATGCAAGTGAATAACACTAAAAACATAGTAAAATCATGTGACAATAAAAAAGACCAAAGAGTCACTTTTGATAGTAATGTTTCATTTGACCTACATATTCATAACTGCATGAAAAAAGCAAATCAAATGATTGGAATAATCAAAAGAACTTTTGATTATCTTGACTGTGATATTTTTTGTGTGTAAAACTATATAAAGCTCTGGTGCGACCTCACTTGGAGTATGGAAATTATATATGGTGTCCTTATCTGAAGCGACAATCGATTGCAATTGAGAGGGTACAGAGAAGAGCCACAAAGCTTGTAGCCTACATGAATGTAGGCTCATGTCTTATAATAATCGATTAACGTATTTGAATTTACTTTCCCTTACGGGTCAGTAGGATATACGTGCTGATCTCATTGAGACATATAAGCTTTTCAATAGTCATGTTGATGTATCTTGGGATCAGTTCTCTGCATCTCAGTACAGTTCCACAAGAAATACTGATGGAAAAAAGAAGTACAACGTTCAAATACTAACAAGAAAGTTTTGCTTCAGTAACCGAGTTACGAATGTATGGAATCAACTGCCACTGCATTTAAAACATGCACCATCAAGTAACTCATTCAAGAATCAAATGGACAATTCTACAAAATTCTTAAGTATTTTTCGAGAGTTTGATGAATAAATAAAATGTCATTAAATGAAGCGTCGAACCTTGACCAAAGTCTGTAACAGAATGTGTCATGAGATTAAAGAAGGGGCTGTTTATAAGCTTCAAAGCTTGTTTTTGTCCCTAACCTACTACTACTACTACAATTATAAAGTATTCTAAAACCTTGAAGATAAAGTTGAGATTTAAAAAGTTTAATCCTTAGTTAAAGGTACCGTAGTTTTATTTTAGTGTTGTTTTTGTTGAGATTTAAAAAGTTTAATCCTTAATTAAAGGTACCGTAGTGTTTTTTTTTTAACCCGGTGTTCGGTTCTCTCTCTCTCTCTCTCTGTGTGTGTGTGTGTGTGTGTGTGTGTGTGTCCGTGGTAAACTTTAACATTGACATTTTCTCTGCAAATACTTTGTCAGCTGACACCAAATTAGGCATAAAAATAGGAAAAATTCAGTTCTTTCCAGTCATCTTGTTTAAAACAATATTGCACCTCTGGGATGGGCACAAAAACAAAACAAAACAAAACAAAAAAAATGAAGCCTAATTATATGCAAATTGCATTTACTGTTATATTTATATTTTTTGTATTCTCTAAACTTGGCACTTTGATCTGATATTCTGACACAACAAGAGCAGTCATTATTGTCATTTTTTTGTTCAAACAGGAACTTCTTTTGCTAAGCATGGAAGTTTTATTTATTTTGCAAACGTTTTTGCTGCAGATAGTAAAAAAGGGAAATTACTCTGTAATTAATGCTGGGCAACTTAATTTGCCACAAGTGAGTCTTGAAGGCCTTGCCTCTCTTGTTTTAGTGTTGTTTAGTCACAGTTGTTAAGAAAATAAAACAAGTATACAGGACTCTTTCCGAATGGGGAGAAAACGACTAGCGTTGTAGCTCAGCGGGAGAGACTGTGTGGAAGACTACTTTTTCAGAGGCGCGAAGATTAGCCAACCTTCACCAGCTAGACAGCCAATCAAACTCCGGTTCCAGTAGACCTGTGCTAAGTTTAGCTGCCTGTTTTCAATGCGAAGCGTGTTTCAGTCATGTGACATCACATGGTCCATTGAAATAATTATCTCACTTGGTATACTGACCAACTTATTCTAAAACTGGAATGAAAACAGTACTTAGTAATCAGCTGTTTTTTTTTATATCATGATAACTGTTTTTTTTATGTCCTTTGAAATAAAAAATCTTATATAGTTTTTAAAGAACTTAATGTGGGAATGGAATCAGCCCCACTGATATATATATATATATATATATATAGTTATATAGGTCTATTATGTGGTCAGCCCTCACGCTGGCAAGCTGTGTGTGTTGCTTTCTGTTCGACGGGCGCTTGTATTTTATATATTATTCAATAATCGGCGCATGACTGCTCAGTGGCACGAGCAGGGTGTGCAAGCTTCTTGTTCTCTACACACACACACACACACACACATATATATATGGGATTATTCATAAGTGTTTGAGTGTTTGTGTGTGTGCCATTGCCAGTGTGTGTGCAGTGTGCTGGTGCCATTGCCAGTGTGTGTGTGTGTGCCTGTGAGCGCGCGCTCGAAAGACTGAGTTTCAATGAGTGTTCCCGCCATTTTCTTTCGTGTTCTATTTAAGTCTTTTGCTTCAAATTCTACTTATATTTCCCCCGCACGACTATGTAATTTCCTTTTATTATCATCACTATTATTATTCATTTATTCATCTCAGTATTTATCTATTATCTTTATTATAATAAGAACAAGAGAGGCAAAGCCTTCAAGACTCACTTGTGATACACTTTTTAAAAACATCCAAGCTTTTTATGTATTGAGTATAATGCATTTACTGTTATATTTATATTTTTTGTATTCTCTAAACTTGGCACTTTGATCTGATATTCGACCCAACAAAAGATCTGTCATTATTGTCATTTTTTGTTCAAACAGGAACTTCTTTTGCTAAGCGTGGAAGTTTTATTTATTGCAAACGTTTTGGTGTCGGCAGTAAAACAAGGGAAATTACTCTGTTGGGGAACTTAGTTTGCTTTAAACTGATCTTTCTCATCTTAAACATTACATTTTGAAATTATACTCAATACATAAAAGCTTGCATTTAAAAAAAAAAAGTGCATCAGAAGTGAGTCTTGAAGGCGTTGCCTCTCTTGTTTCAAAATGTAATGTTTAAGATGAGAAAGATCAGTTTAAAGCAAATTAACTCCACTAGCATTACATAGTAATTTCCCTTTTTTTCTATCTGAACCAAAACGTTTGCAAAATAAATAAAGCTTCCATGCTTAGCAAAAGAAGTTCCTGTTTGAACATAAAATGATAATAATGACTGCTCTAGCTGTTGGGTCAGAATATCAGATCAAAGTGCCAAGTTTAGAGAATACAAAAAATATAAATATAACAGTAAATGCAGTTCGCATATAATTAGGCTTCATTCTTTATTTTTTTGTGCCCATCCCAGAAGCGCAATATTGTTTTAAACAAGATGACTGGAAAGAACTGAATTTTTCCTATTTTTATGCCAAATTTGGTGTCAGCTGACAAAGTAGTTGCAGAGAAAATGTCAATGTTAAAGTTTACCACGGACACACAGACACACAGACACACACACAGACAACTGAACACCGGGTTAAAACATAGACTCACTTTGTTTACACAAGTGAGTCAAAAAGTAGATCACTGACTTATCATTTCTCTTCTTTACTACTGATTTTTTCCCCCCAAAGGCCGCGTGGCCTGACCGAGTGTCTTAGGTTACGCTCTGCTGGTCAGATCTGCTCAAGTTGACAGATGTGGTGAAGTCCTTTTTTTTTGTCAGTGTTAATAAGATTTGTTATCATATGGAATAAAAAGAATTGGTGGATGTGGTTTTGATAACTTGAGAAAAAAAAAAGCACAATGTATGTCTGTGTACATCTGCCTAAATCTGTCTCTAAAACAGTAGCCGCCATTGCTACAACAAATCACTGTACTGAAGTACCATGGTATATGCACAATATGAAAATGAACTCAAATTTGAAGCAAAAAGTCGAAAAACGAAGCCTGCAATTTCGTGCGTTCCGCGAATGTTGCTCGCGATTTTAGAAAGCCAATCAACTTCGAGCGCATGGATCATTTGACGCTCGTCTCAAAGTCATGCAAACACGGAACTCGCCTTTTTTTTTTTTTTTTTTTTCTTTTTTCTTCTCCAAATCATGTGCCTATGAATTCACAACTTCACGATAGGCCGTTTTCCGGTTTAAAGGGCGCTGCCATAGCCGTTACTATAAATAGTCCGTATGCAGTCATGTTCCGGTTTACATTGACAACATGAACAGAGAGAGATGAAAATGCGGTAGGCAGTGGCCACCACCATTCAGCACATGGTTCTTCCTACAGTAAAATAAATAAATGAAATGCTTAATGATGGTATAGAAAAGCCATATTACGACCACAACCCCATCTTGATGCAAAACTGAAAAAACTACTGCAGTAAACATCGGCCCTGACCTTATCCCTGAAAAACAGATGACAGAAGGCGAATGAGGATGTGTCAACTTTCTAAGTGACGATCGATAATAATACTTTATGCACTCGGCCAATACACGTGTGTAAAATAGAAATTGTCACTGAGCATTCACCGTGGTGTTAGTTTTCTCCTGAAGCAAGCTTTCAGGTGCGACCCATAAAATGTTGGGAAGTCACTGAAGCTGCTGTAATCGGGACATTTATAAAATAAAATATAAAGTATGTCTTTATCTATAGTCTAATCAGGTTTCTGAAATTAGTGATAATACTTTAATTACACAATATTATGTTTGCCCAGTTTTAGGGATATGTCAATGAAAGTCAATTCTAGGAAAAGTTATGTTTATCAAAGTTTATCATCATGCCTAAATGAACTATGAGCATGCTGTCTACAAAGGAATAAATGATACTAGAGCGCGCGCACGCACACACACACATGCACGCGCGCATACATGCATATTACAAACACTATACATGTTAATGTAGTAGGGAGCTCAGTTTTCATTGAAATTTACAAATCGGATAAAATTCACACCCAAGCTACTGCTGGCTTATTTCACAGTGGTGCTACAAAGTGTCTGAGTTAGTGATATTTAAATCTTTTACTTAATTTTCCCAAATTGGAGTATAACAACAACAACAACAACAAAATTTAAAGATAATAATAAAAGCATTAATAATAATAATAAGAAGAATGACAATAATAATACTAATAATGATTTTTTTAAAAAGTAGTAGTAGCAGTATAAAAATAGTAATAATAGTATTTATAAGGTGCAAACTACCTAGTGTGACCAAAGCAATTCCCATGAAACAATACATAAATACAATAGTGCATAAAACTATTAATGACAGACAACAGCACATGAAGATATACAAGAAAACTTTGGATATAAAAATACACATTGCAAATATCAATAAAAAATAATAAAATACACCTTACACACACTCTCTCTCTTTCTCTCTCTGTGTGTCTGTCTCATGCAAGCACACAAACACACTTGGTGTAGCTCAGTAGTATTTAAAGGGAATCTTTGGAACAATAATTGTTCTAACTTTTGTCATTAATGCTACAATACAATTAACAGTCAGGGATTGGTGGTGAAAGAGAGAAGTGAGGAGGGGGTTAAAATGGTAATAAAATTAATTTGCTCAACATTATCTTCAAACTAAAGCCCATTTCACCAGGGAGTTCTAAAGACTGACTGATGAATCCCTGTCAAAATGGACAATTTTGCTTTGGTTTTACCACAAACTGTACCTCTATCTTGGGGGATGTAAAAGTCTTAATTTACCACCCCCTCCTCTCTCCTTTGACATAAAATTGATGATAATGATTATCAAAAATATGCACAGCCCTGTGTGTGTGTGTGTGTGTGTGTGTGTGTGTGTGTTGAGTGAGAGAGAGAGAGGCTGAGGCAAAAGAGGGATGACAGAATGAGGTAGGGGTGTGTGTGTGTGTGTGTGTGTGTGTGTGTGTGTGTGTGTGCCTGTGTGTGTGTGTGTGTGTGTGTGTGTGTGTGTGTGTGTGTGTGTGTGAAATGCTTAAAGTTGTTTTAGGACACACTGCACTGCATCCACTGTAAAACAGCCAAGATCAGTCAAGCATTAACATCATAAGCAAATAAGCCTGTCTGCAGTATTTTCATGGATATAATATATTGTTTAAAATTAAATGTTTACTTAGTTTTGAAAATTTATTAGAGTAGACATATTGATTAAGCTCCCTAAATCTTATCTTGGACATTTCTCAAATTCATAGTACACAGAGGAAAAAATGGACTTTTGACATTCACTGTTACATTTTTTTTAGCATGATTTACTTTGACATTGGGTATGGATTAGTTAATAACTTTGTTAATCATCATATATTTGTGTTCATGACAATATCACAGGTTCTCTGTACTTATGGAGGAGCAATAACAAAAACATTTTTTGAATTTGTAAATGGCTCATACATTGGTCTATTCTTATTTTTAGCCTGTCCTCACTCAGAATGTCAGAAGAAGAAAAAAAAAGATAGGGAGAAAATTTTGCCCTTCCTGTAGCCTTTGTGGACAGAGAATAAATAAAACAGGTAGTAGTGTGTACTATTCACTCTGCACATAAAAGGTTGCACAGATTAGTTGCAAAAGAGCAGATCAATGTAAATGTTTAGGGATTGGAAAACTGTTCAATCCAAAGCAGGCCAAAATCACTGAAATACTGATAAAAATCAAAGTTACCAGCTGGCTGTAGGGGCTCTGAATAAATTGTTAGTCATGTATGAAGCATTCACTTTTGTTGTTGTTGTTGTTGTTGTTATTATTGTTGTTAAAGTTGCTGATAATTCTCATTCCTGACCACAAGTGGGGGAAAAAAGAGGATATAGGGGTGAAATGGTAGATCAGCAGATGATCAGCAAATTGAAGAAGAAAATGATAATCAATGGGAAAATCTGTGATATAAATATGGTGCAAATATTCAGAATTTACTATATTTCTTTTCATATTATCTATTCATTGACATCGGGTGAAGACTTTGAATTATTTGGTAAGGCAAGGAACTTAAAGGAAGGCATAAAAGCCCTCATGTGGTCTTGCAAGTTTAGCAGTACTCAAAGCAATATGAAATTAAATGAAAATTTGTAAAATTCCTAAAATACCTAAAACTGAGCATCATCCTGACATCATCAGTTTTAACCAAAGAGACCCTTAGTACTAGCAGTAATAATTTCAGATACCACCAACTTTAATTTCATTTAGTCCACTTGACAATTATATGCCATTTCAGGACTGATTAACAATCATGTTATATCATTTTATTGTATTCATAAGAATATGGATACTTCATTAATAACATATATAAATTATGCACATGGCAATTGTTGCTCTCTTTCTCTGCCACACAGTTTACACATATAGGCCTACACAATTCAAGCACTATCATGACTTTCAAGATACATACTTTTCAGAGCCCTCAAACACAAAATTTATCGTTTTAATCAAATTGTGCTTTGATTTTGTCATTGATTTACAGATCTACAATTTTCTTCTGTGTGTGTATGTGTGTGTGTGTGTGTGTGTGTGTATGCACGCAATTTATAACTTGGCACACGCGTTTTGTTTTTTTTGTTTTTTTTTTGCGTGTGTACGTGTGTGTGCACGTTCACGTGTGTGCGTGCGCGCGCACGCGCACGCGCACGCTTGTGTGTGTTGGCACAAAACATTGTCAGCTTCACATGCTTCAGTGTTGTTCACGGACGGACTCGACATCAATTCTGCCTGTCAGACAACACAGGCCCGATAGTGGCGTATTTAAGAGTGTGTGTGTGTGTGTGTGTTTTTTTTTGTTTAATGTCCCGTCACACATATCGGTGATTGAAGTGTGTGTGTGTGTGTGTGTGTGCACACAATTTATAACTTGGCACACGCGATTTTTGTTGTTGCGTGTGTACGTACGTTCACGTGTGTGCAACTGCTGTAAACAGGAAGACCACTGCACACGCACCGCTCAGCCATTTCGGATTCAGCCGTTTGAGGATAATGTTGTTTGGGAGCGTGAACTTGATTACGTTTTTGTGTATATTTAAAAGTCAGGCACTATGTATAAATTAAAAATCAAGCAAACCAACGTCGATTTTCGAATTTCGAATAAGAGAACTTATGTCGTATGCCGTCTCTAATTTTGTGTTGTTTTAACAGAAATGGTCATGTTGTCATAAAACAAAATAATAAAAAAAGTGAAATGACCAATCAGAAGTCAGTATGAGTGCCGTGTTTTCCTTCCGGCAAGTGACTGTTCACATGAACATGTGCGATCACTTGTCAAACGCGAGCGAACTGTGCGGGTCCAGCGGTCAAATGTTCCATTGACTCTGGTGAGTTAGATCTGAAACTTAAAAAAAAAAAAAAAAAAAAAAAAAAATCAGTATTTCTTATAATTTCGTTATTGGTCTTGTTCTGTTGTTGTTGTTGTTGTTTTTTTTTGTTTTTTTTTTTGTTTTGTTTTGGAAGATTTTCTCCGAGAATGGAAATGGTTGTTGGATGTCAATAAAGTGGGTTTCCAACTTCATGTGGTGTTTGATCAACACGAGATGAACCGGTTGATCACTTGAGTTAATGTTAACCGATGTTATGATCTTAGGAAGTTGAGGTCCAGTTCGGACCAATTGATCTAAAATATTTTTCAAACACTGTTCGGTCGAAATGAGTTTTTATAACACGTCAGGTTTAGATAATATTTCAATGCACTCTGCCTCACGTGTATACATGCGGTCACTTTGCTCATACCATGTTAGGGAAGAGACAGCTGACGTGAAATGTTTGGTCCATGCTGGTGGACTGACAAGGTCCTTTTGACTCAACTTTATTGTTGATGCACAAAATATTTGATTTATTTTTTCTTATGCTGATCTCAAGCAGGTATCACAGAATCACAGAAATGTTTGGCTATAGGCTAAAAGCCTTTTGCCCTCGTAATCAGTGTCCATTTATGTGCTTTTGGATCACTTGTTGTGAACAAACCCTTGTTTAAATCTGGCATAATGTATACAATATTTATCTACAGCTCAGTAAACATTTATCTCTGTGGAAAATACATGGTTCTTAAACTTTTTGTCAATGTGATTTTTGAAGGCGTTTACCGATGGTGCATTGATGGTGTCATAGGAAAGGTTATTCCACAGATTTATGATACGGTTAGTAAAGAACTTGCGGAACTGGTCAGTTACGAAATTAGTTTTGTTTATTTTGAAGTTGTGCCCTCGAGTTTTATCGTAGTTAGCCATAGTAAACAATGAAGAGGTGGTGCAAGGATCATAAATATTGTGCATGATCTTATATACTTCAATGAGATCACCTCTTAATCTTCTAAACTCAAGGCTAGGCATATTAAAAAGAGCCAGGCGCTCCTCATAACTAAGATCATGAGTGCTAATAGTAACCAGTTATACACTTGGTAAATCTGCGTTGAACTCCTTCAATCATATTTATGTGCTTTTTAAGGTAAGGGCACCATACTGAGTTTCCATATTCAATAATGGGTCTAACCAGAGCTTTGAACAATGGAATCATAATTTCGGGAGATTTATTAGTTATAGTTCTCACAAGAAGACCAGAAATTTGATTTCCCTTTTTCACTATATTATTTATATGTGCCTCAAAGCTTAGTTCTGGGTCCATCGTGATCCCTAGATCTCTTTCCGCTGTTGTACTATCCATTGTTCGAGTTACCCCCTTTTCCTGTATCGTGTACTGATACTGTGGATTATTCTTTCCAAGGTGCAGAACTTTGCATTTCTCGCTGTTAAATTGCAACAGCCAAGTATTTGTCCATTTAACCAGATTATGTATACACATTTGCAAGTGATCTCTATCTTCTGTATTTCGGATGGCAGAGTAAGCCTTGGTGTCGTCTGCAAAAATTTTTACTTTACAATCTACCTCACCAGGCATATCATTTATAAAGTATATGAACAAGGTTGGGCCAAGAACACTACCTTGTGGTACACCACTAGTTACCTTAACCTTTGATGATTTACTACTATTTACACTTACAAACTGTGATCTTCCATTTAGAAAATCTCTGATCCACAATAGTAGCTTGCCTTTTATCCCATAGCCTCCTAGTTTATTCATGAGTCTGTGATGGGGAACTGTATCAAAAGCTTTCCTTAGATCAAGGTAGACTGCATCGACTGGTACCTTCTCATCTAGCATGACTAACCAATCTTGTAATGTAACAAGTAGTTGTGTAACACACGAGCGCCCTCTGGTAAATCCAAACTGTTCTCTAGATAACAGATCATGTTTGGTTAAATGTTGGCAGAGAGCGTCTCGAATAAAACCCTCAAAAACTTTACAGACAACTGATGTTAGACTGACTGGACGATAGTTACCCGCAGAATTTTTGTTACCTTTCTTAAAGATAGGACGTACTTCTGCTTCTTTCCAAGCTTTTGGTATTTCACCCTTATCTAGTGTTCTATCAAACAAGATCTTAAGTGGGTGAGCAATAACTTCAGCAAGCTCTATTAATACTCGTGGGTGTATCTCATCAGGTCCTGGGGACTTTGATGGGTTTAGGCTCTTTAGAGCTTTTTTCATCTGTTCAACTGTGACCTCCACGTTGGAAATTTCAGTAACCTCTGTCTTACATGAAAACTCTGGGACATTTACGTTACTCTCCTCGATAAAAACACTAGCAAAAAATCTGTTTAGCACAGCTGCTTTTTCTGAGTCATTATGTGTTAAGGTGCCATCTTCCTTTATTAGATTAGCAATTTGTTCTCTTGGCAGAGTTTTACTTGCAACATAACGGAAGAATCCTTTTGGATTATGCTCAGATTCTTTAGCTAATTTAGTTTCCTTAGCTTTCATGTTTTTTCTTGACTCCCATTTTACCTGGTTTCTAGCACGTGCATATATTTTATAGTTCTCACTAGTGGGATATTTCTTATATTTTTTAAAGGCTCTACGCTTTTGATGAATTTTATCTAAAAGTGACTGGGGAATGGGATCACGTCTTTGTTTATTGGAGGGTCCTTGTTTGAATGATTTTTTTGGAATAAATTTGTTCATGGACTTTATTATTACATCATGAATAAATTCCCAGGTTTCATCCACAGATGTCTCATTTTTCAAAAGGTCATCCCAGTTTATCTCACCTACGTAATGCTTCATGCCTTCGTAATCTCCTTTATCTAGTTGATATTTCACAGAGTGACCAGATGGATGTTCCCACTTGATCTGAACATCAAAGTAGAGGGCAGAATGGTGGCTCTTCCCTAGAGGGGGCCAG
Organism: Babylonia areolata; assembly: GCF_041734735.1. NCBI lineage: Eukaryota > Metazoa > Mollusca > Gastropoda > Neogastropoda > Buccinidae > Babylonia > Babylonia areolata. Next base: position 53,795,897 of record NC_134877.1, read on the forward strand.
TAATCCAAAGTGTAGATGTTTTCATAAGAGTTAGTAAACAACAGATCTAGCACATTAGGTTTTTGTAAACCTCTATAATGAGTGGGCTCGGAAACCATTTGTACAATGTAATTTTGTTGAACACAATCCAAAAATTTCGTAGCTGGGTGGTCCTCATTTTTACAACTTATCACATTTTGCCAGTCAATTTCTGGATAATTAAAATCTCCAGAGACAATAACCTTGTTTTTAAAACTGTTAAATACATAGTTTATTAGTTTAATTACACTAGCATGATCCTCATAATCTGAGTTGGGGGATCTGTACACTACACCAAAAATGATGTGCTCGTTACTACCAGGTAATGATATTTTACAAAAAATTGAAGGAGAAAAGATCCTTTCAATTTCTACAATCCTGGACACCTCCCACCCTTCCCGCACGAACAGACTGACACCTCTTCCCTTGTTGTTTGTAAAACCTGTATAACCAGGAAGTACAAAATTTTCAATTTTAACCTTGGAATTTTTTGGTAATACTTCAGTTAAAGCAATAATGTCAAAGTTGTGTATGTTACACAATAGTCCCAGTTCATTTAGTTTGTTTGTCAGCATGTCAGCGTTTGCATAATAACATTTCAGAGAAGAAAACTTATGAGAAAAAGAAGAATTGTTTGTTGGTCTATGTACAAAACACGTATTTACATTGTTCTTTGTTCCCTCGGCACTGGGAAGTCAAATCTGGGCAGGGCTACTTGCCACTGCTCCTCCTGCTTCTTCCCTCCCCGCTAAGTTCCTGTCCCTTCCGCTCTTGATTAAAGCATCTCTTTCAGCACGAGACATCACATCACCTTTATGCCAGACCACATCCTCTCCATTGTCTTTCCGCTGTCTAAACTCATCTCTCTTAACTTTATCTGCTTGTCTTTCTTTCTGAGTCTTGTCAGCAGCAATGCCAACAGACTTGAATGAGTCATGCTCTCTCAGTTTCCTGGCATTTCTCAGGATGTGTGTTTTGCATGCAGTATTAGTCAGAATGACCTTGATGGGTCTGGGTCTGGGGTTGGGATCACTTTGAGTTTGATCCCTTTTTCTGCCAAGTCGGATGATGCCATTCGTAGCCACTTTGCTACTGTCAAACTCTGGACTTACATGTGTAAGGATTTCTGAGATCTGCTTTGCATCATGCACAGCTGTGTCTCCCTGTGCCTTACTCTCACATTCTTTTACATTGAACAACACAATGTTGTTCTTCCTTTCCTCCTTTTCGTGCTGCTCATCGAGGTACTCGTTGACCTGCACCCGGATCTGATTTTCTATTCTGTCCTCCTTTTGCAGCAGCTTCAGGATTGCCTGGTTCTGCTGTTGGAGGGTTTTAACAATTTCAAAGAGTGCCTCCAGCTTTGCCCCCTGCTCTGCTATTCTGTCTCCAGGAGTGACATTTTTGCACTCTACCTCACAGAGGCTGCAGAACCATTTGAAACTTGTTGGTTTGGCAGTTTCCAGGAAGTCGTACACTGAGGGAGACACCTCAGTACACCCGAGATGGACCCATCCACTACACCTGTCACATTTAATAGATCTGGCATTTTTGCCAATTATTTTCGTGCAGATGCGGCATGGGGTGGGTACATCATCATCGTCCAGGTATACTATAGGGGAGGTGGTGCCGGATGAATGGCACTCAGCTGCAGAGCTCCCGCTCTTTGAGCGAGTCTTATCTCCAACTTTGGTCCAGTGTGCTTGACTGGCCGAAGGTGCCTTGGCACTGGCTAAAGGGCTACCATCATAACTTTTGTTACGTACTCCCTTGTTTCTGGTGTTAACCATCTTGAAATTTTGATTTTCACACACTCAGTCCCTTGGGATAAAGCAAGTTAAACTCAGATAAGATGAACAAGTAGATCACTCACCTTTATTTAGTTTCCAACAAATTGAAGAAGTTTTTGTCAGGAAGGATAGTCAAAATAAAGAAAAACGAAAAGCAGTGCAATAACAAAAAGTGGTTATTTAAGAGAATGGTGAGAGTAGTCGTGTCTCTGTTAAGTGTCACAACGTGATCGAGTTCACTCAAGTCATGCCACCATCACATCCACCACACAAACTAGCTGTAAGAGCCAGTTAATGGGCTTATTTCACCCTTTCTGCTAAGACCAGTTTTTTTTACACCACAGAAATAATAACTAAATAATTTGATGCCCAAACAATTAGAGAAAATGAGAGAAATAGGGTGAAAAACTGAGGCGGTAATTCAGTACACGTTCGCCATCATATCAATGTATGTAATTGTAAGCAACAAGTTTGCAAACTGGCACACTCATGGTGTTCTTTTTCCAACTGACAAACTTCTCAACTACTCAAGGTTACAGTGGTGGGGAGGAGTTTTTCCAGAACATAAGTTTATGTGTTGGCAAACAATTTTATTGAATATGAATATCAATAAACTAGAATTTAATCTCGAGATATATTTTAGACCTGGTAGGCCTGTTCTTCAGTTTTGAACTTGAAGCATACATAGTAGTAGTAGTAGTGTAGGGACTGGCAATTGACTGCCTAGGCCTCACGGCCTTTTTTTTTTTTATGTCCTCTTCTTCTTTTTCTTCTTCTTCTTTTTCTGCGTTCGTGGGCTGCAACTCCCACGTTCACTCGTATGCACACGAGCGGGCTTTTACGTGTATGACCGTTTTTACCCCGCCATGTAGGCAGCCATACTCTGTTTTCGGGGGTATGTCCTCTTCAATATCGGTCTCCTTTTATTTGTGGGATACATATGTTTTCTTTTACATGTTTTGTAAATCACTCATCAAAGTCAGTAAATTTTTCTTTTAGATTGATGTTCATGTCAAGATTTTTGAACACATTAGTATTTTGTGCAATTTTAGTTTCGATTGGTAGTGCATTCCATATTTGTGAAATTCTGTTAGCTAATGAATTTTTCCATAGGTTAGTATTACAGTGCTCTTTACAAAATTTCATCATTGAATTTCTTGTACTCTCATAATCCGACATTCTAAAAATATTATTCACATTGACTTCATTAAAGCAATTTAACATTTTGTATATTTCTGTTAAATCCCCTCTTAGCCTTCTTCCCTTTAATGAATGCAGATTTAAGTATATGTTTCTGTTGATAGCTCATTGATTTGCATTCTTTTAATATTTTAGTTGCTCTTCTTTGTACCCTTTCTATAGCTATAGATTGTCTCGAGGTATGGGTGCCACACAATATTACCATTTTCCACTTGTGATCTAACTAATGCTTTATACAGTTTAAGAAATATATCTTTATCTAAATAGGTAAATGTTCTCTTAATTATTCCTATCATCTGGTTGGCTTTATTTATTATATTCTGTATATGTATGTCAAAAGATGGTTTATTATCAAAAATTATGCCAAGGTCTTTCTTACTTTGACATTTTTCAATGTCCTGTGTGGTGTCTTCTATTATCATATGGTATTTGTTTTCTGGATTTTTTCTTCCCATATGCATTACTTTACACTTTGATATGTTAAAATATAGATTCCATCTATCAGTCCAGTCTTGTAACTTATATAAGTCCTTTTATAGTGTAGTATTATTTTGTGCATTGCCGTAAAGTTTAGTATCATCAGCAAATATTTTGCATTTGCTTTCTATACTTTCAGGAAGGTCATTTATGTATATTGTAAAAAGCACTGGGCCAAGTATGCTACCTTGTGGTATACCACTAACAACATTTTCATTTGTTGACATTTTTTCTCCAGTTCTAACTACCTGTGTTCTTTCTGACAAGAAGTTTTCTGTCCAGTTCAGTATGCTTCCAGTAATACCATATGAAGCTAATTTTGATAAAAGTCTTTGGTGTGGTACATAGTCAGATGCTTTTCTAAAGTCTAAATAAATTATGTCTACAGGTTTACCCATATCATTTTTGTGAGATCTCTCTGTCTAAAACCATGTTGACAGCCTGCATACAGATTGTTTGTTGTCATGTGTGATACTATAGCATCCCTGATAAAGGACTCCAAAATCTTACACACAATACAAGTCAAGCTCATTGGTCTGTAGTTTCCTGGTTCATGTTTTGACCCTTTTTTATATATATATATATATATATAGCTGTTACCTCAGCCATTTTCCAATCTTTCAGTAGGCGAGCAGATTCAAGTGATTTATTATAAATCATACTCAAAGGAAGAGCTAACTCTCTGCTCAATTCCTTTAATATTCTTGAAGGCATTTTGTCTGGTCCTTGTGCTTTGTAGGGGTCTAAGGCATGCAGCATCTTTTCTACTGCCAATGGAGTGACTCTTAAGTCACAAATATTAACGTTTTCTCCAAGGTTGGGTAAATTTGTCAAGGTCTCCTTAGTATAAACACTTGCAAAGAATGTATTAAGTGTTTCTGCGTTTTCTAGATCGTTTTCTGCTCAGCTTCCATCTTCTTTTTTCAGTACCCCTACTCCTGTACTAAGTTTCGTTTTTTCTTGCACATATTTCCAAAATTTTTTAGGACTTTGCTTACATTTTTTGGCAAAATTTCTTTCATAATCTTTTTTAGCTTTTTTAATGATTTTGCAGCATTTATTCCTTTAGTTCTTAAGAAACGCTTATACAATTTATATTTCTTTCTGATGATTCTCATTATTTTATTGTTCATCCATGAGGGTTTCATTTTTTTTCCTGTCTATTTGACACTTTTGGTATATAGATATATTGCACCATACACTTTCTTCAAAAGTAAAATTTGTTAATGTAGGACATTCTTGTGCTTTTAAAGATTTGGCCACACCTCTTTTCATTGTTATTAGTAAATATATCATAATTTGGGATATTACAGTGCATTTTAATATTTAATCTATTGTTCTGGTTTTTTTTGGAACTGTTTCTGTGAGTCCAATAACATGCGGTTTTATTTCACCTACTCTTATCTTGAGTTCCTCTATCTTATTGGAGAGGCTATCTGCATTACTATATAAGAGAACACAATCACAGGAAAACATAGATCACATTTTTGGTGGCATGCGTGGACTTAGTACCTCTGGTGGCTTTCTGGATCACACAGTGTGGGTAGAGTGACCCTGTGGGTGTTAAGTCTGCTTTTGAACACTGAGTGTTGGTGTTGTAGCCGGGGTGGCTGAATTCTTTGTTGGGCCAGCTTAGCAGACGACTTTTGTGACTCGCCGAAGGTTACTGAGGAAGTTGAAAAATCGGTCACAAGTTATCTCCCTTTACATGGAGCCATATGATTTTTGTCATCAATTTGTTAAATTATAAACAGTTTCATATAGATGAGATTATAGTTTTTATGTTATTGGACTTCAGAAAGATCATACTTCTCAACTGTAATGATATCATTTGGCCAGAAAGCCTATAACTCCTTCAAATTAATATTTATGTGAATGAATTTTGGCGCGATCTTCGAAATCCACTCAGTTGAAACATACAAAATACCTTCGTTTTCTACAAATCAGTATAGTTGCCGTGGATTTTAGATTGTGCATTAAAATGTAAATGATTAAACTTTCTTCTCGTATATCGCTTTCCGTGTACACCTAAGGTATAGGCATGCAATGGTACGAAATATCTGACAGCGTTTCGGCCCCACAAAACTCTTTTCTTCAAGCCATTGGAATTCGTCAATGCCGATTTGAGCAAAATATATATATATATATATATATATATATTTACAATACCTAGACATTTTTATAGCGTGTTTGCTGATGTTTACATTTCTGTTATTAATCTGATTCATATCATACATGTATAATTGGGTTGTAGTTGGTTTAAACGAAGTATTTCATTGCCGATCACTGGCGTCAGAAGCACTTGGCGACACGGGAGCTGTCCATTGAGTTTTCTCTTGAATTTTGACGTAAGAAATCTTTACTCTGGAAGCAGATTCAATAGATGATTTTTATATAGCTGGAAATTCAGGATTTTCAGTTGCTTAACTGGTATAATTATATTACATATCGCGACGTATTAATTGTTGTAATGTACAGAAATGACACATGAACTCGTGAAAAGCTCGTTCACTCAGTAACTCTTTTTGTTTACAGTTTTTAACTACATTTTTTGTAGAAAATGGTTTAGCTTAAGCAAAATGCTCGTCTCTTGCAGTTTTATGTGATCTGTAATATGTCTTTGTTAGTTCCCCAAGCTGAAAGTCAAACGCCGCTAAATTTGGTCAAACAAACACAAGCCTGGCCCCTCAAGGCTCGCGGAGGGCCGGTCTCGTGAGTCCACACCACTTCAGTGGTGTAACCACCCATGTTGCTCATCGTGAATCCTTCACACACATCCATATCTGAAATTGTTCTGTCACAATCTCAGTGCCAGCAGTTTACTGGGAACAATGCATGTGAAGTTGCCATGAAGGAACCCCCCACCCTGCTCCGTGATGATGTTTTAGTGGTGGTAATTGTGATGCAGCATTTGCAGGATGGCACCTACAAGTCTTCCACTGACAATAAATCATTTTGTTGGGAGCCAGCCTTGATGAGAGCCTTCTGAAGTGCAGATCACGACCGTCGCCCTTGAACAGCTCTGACACCAAAGGCTCTGACACAAACTCACTGCAGGCATGGGAGTGGGACGGGGAAACTGAGGCACCAAGACAGCAGGGCATGAGTGATCACAGGAACCGAGACATTATTTTCAGATTGACAATGGGTGAATGGTGATATTTCTGTGAAGATCCATTTAACTTTGGGACTACTTGGCAAGGCTGTACACTGCAATTCCTCTCATAATGATTATAGCCTTGTGCCAATCAGGCCTGAGAGATTCAGATACCTGCAGGGTGGGTGAAGAGACCCTAGCAGCATTCCCTGTAAAGGGGTTCCCATCCACATCTCCCCAGTCACTAGTCTCCAAAACTGACTGCTTCACCATGGTAGCTGGTGTCTGTAATAAACAATTGGGCAGCAACACATCCTAGGTTAAAACCTGGGACAGTGGAATTTACTTACCACCCTACTTTTGTTGTTGTTGTCAGTTTCATTGAAAATTATATTTACTGTTAAAACCCCCCTACACTTTCATGTTGTCATCTTCATCGTCATTACAACAGTTCCATTTCATACATTTCAGCTTTCTGATTGTTAGAACTGTAATTAGTACATTGTCACTGGAATTGAGATGCTGATCCACAAGAGCGTTGAGAGACGGTTTGAGTTTAGCTGATGTCTGGTTACAAAGGTTAAAGGTTGCATAGCTGTTTACAGCCATCAGGGCAGTGTAATAACATCTACTGTGTCTAGGGCTCAGCATAGTATTATTTGTATTTGTATTTCTTTTTATCACAACAGATTTCTCTGTGTGAAATTCAGGCTGTTCTCCCCAGGGAGAGCGCGTCGCTACACAACAGCAAACACCCATTTTTTTGTATTTTTTCCTGTGTGCAGTTACATTTGCTTTTCCTATCGAAGTGGATTTTTCTGCAGAATTTTGCCAGGAACAACCCATTTGTTGCCGTGGGTTCTTTTATGTGTGCTAAGTGCATGCATGCTGCACTCAGGACCTTGGTTTATCATCTCATCCGAATGACTAGCGTCCAGACCACCGCTCAAGGTCAAGTGGAGGGGGAGAAAATATCGGCGGCTGAGCCGTGATTGGAACCAGTGTGCTCAGATTCTCTCACTTCCTAGGCTGACGTGTTACCTCTAGGCCATCACTCCACACCTTTAGTAAGGTGGGGTCTAATCCTCTCCTGCTGTTTTCACCTTCCTCAACCAAGTCAGGTTCTCATTCACACCTGGGTGGAGTGAGGAAAGGTGGAGTGAAGTGCCTTTCCCAAGGACACAACACCGGGAGGAAACAGGGGATTGAACCCTAACCACTGGATCAGAAATCTGAGGCCTTACTGATTCTGCCACTCATTTACTCATTCTGCCATTCATTTACTTCTATTTCTCTTGTGTCTTCAAATGCTTGTAACCTGATGTTTTTCTTGTACATTATGATTATCATTAGTATCCAGGTACATGATAACCAAACAATGTAAGTATTCTGTTATAAAAAAAAAAGCCATAGATATTATTCTATTACGTGTTGTAGCTATGTTCACAGCAGAATGATTTGTTTGCAACCTCCTGTAGTCAGCTTGCGGTATGACCTACCAATTTTGTATGTCAGGTAGTAATCGTGAGATCTATAATGAACGAATTTATATATATATATATATTGCTCTTTAATTTTTGGCCAGTTGGCTCAGTTCAGCTTTTTCAGTGGTGCAGGACATTATATTGTGTTTTGCTATTGTCTTTTTGTTTGTGTTCCCCCCCCCCTCCCCCGCTTGTTTTAAAATGACACAGTTTTATGTTGTTGTTTTTCTACAGAATTTCACCAGGGATAGGTGACTTGTTGCTGTTCTGTTACATGCACTGTCCTACTGAACATCACAACGAACGTCCCCGGGAGCAACACACACACCAAGAACAGTTTTTATTACTTGTGAGAAACTGTCAGTGGAACAAAGTGGAAGAGGCCACTAGGCAAGGAGTGTTCCTGGAGCTGAGGACGTGGCTGTGAGGCAGGCAGTGAAGCGCCGTCACTGGAGTCCTGCCTTGTGCAGCAGGGAGTAAGTCATATTGTGCAGATGGCTGCCAGGCAGGGACAGTGGGACTTTGTGAAGCTGCTGATAACAAGTGGCTTGACTCCTGATGAGCAGGACTGGGTTTGCAACAGAGTTTTGGAATGTGGTCAGTCTGACTGTCTTGTTGATCTCCTCCACCAGGGTGTCAGCTCTGCCTTGCGTGAGAGAATTATTGACTGTGCAATAAAGGCTGTGGCCTCTCTCAGTGTTGAGGATGGTGCAGGTGTCTATCTAAAGATACTGGAAGCTTGTCAACCAACTGAAAGAGAACTGGGAAATGTAATCAAACGTGCTTTCTATGATTTAAGCTTTCTCCTAATTGTCAAGCAACTACTGACAGTTTTCACCAATTCAAGGAGACTAATCAAACAAATTTTTCCCACCATTCATGTGGGAACTGCTGATGTAATTTTTATGCACACAGTCTTGTGGGATGATGAACCAGATTTGGCATTTCACTTGTATGTAAGTCAGCAGATGTGGGAAAATGTTGTTTATATTTACGGAGACTCCCGTCTCACCACCAAAGTGCGCCGCTTTGCTCTGAAGCAAGCTATCCAAAAACAAGCATGGATGGCTGTCACAGAAATGACAGGCAGATCAGTGACAAGTGAGCGTGATCGACGTCATGCCTTCCTGCAAGCTGCACGATCGGGAGAGTGGCGCACTGCACTGAAGATCAGCAGACAGTGTGCCAGAATGAACAGCAGTGACAAGGTCTTTGCTCTGAAGATGTGGGCTGCTTTAGGTCTGTGGGAATGTGTAGAGCCTGTTTTTGAGACCTGGGGCTACCGACAGCAGATTTTGCTGTGCATTCTGAAAGAATCTATCGAGGCAGGGCGACTGGATGTTTTCAGGAATATATGTTCTCAAAGAGGTTTTGACACAGCTTTCATTTGCAGGACAGCTTTAGAAGAGGGCAAGAAAAACTTTGTGTTGGAATTCTGTCTGTTGATGGCTGATGAAAAAACCTGGAAAGATGCATCAGAATTTGCAGTAAAACAGCAAATGTGGGATCTTGTTAAATATTTGCTAGGAAAAAGAAATCACCAGTGGACGTCAATGAAACATTTTTGGAAGATGGAGGGTTTTAGGAAATGTTATTGGGTGCCTGATGATGCACAGGATTTGGCAGAGCTGTGTGAGGCATGCCTGTGGGGCATCAAGGAAAAAAAATATGTATGGCCAACTGTTGCTCCAGAGCTAAACTCATGTTGTGAAAAGCTGTTGCCTTTGCTGAGTCATTTGAGATTTTCATATAGGATTACACATGTGTTTGAAACCACACAGCTGCTGGAATACTGCCTTGAAACATCACAGGTGTATTTGGCTCTTGTGCTGTCTTTCCTGTCACACAATGAACACAATTTTCAGAGGATCCTGGAAAGGTTGCCTCGGCTATACATCATCTCAGGAGCATTGCAGGCTGTGTTTAGGAACGCTCTGTTTAAACAGGATTGGGGAAAATCTGCTGTTCTTCTTCAGTATCTCACAAGAGAAGAGGCCAGAGGTGTTCTGGATGAGTTCTGGTGGACCCTATATCATGATTTTAATGGACTGAGAAGAAAGTGCAGAGAAAAGGGTTGGTTTGAATGGGCAACTCTCATAGGCGTATGGGAATATCATTGGGATTATGTTCATGACGTTGTGCAATATTGCAAAGACACTGATGTTCTTGATGAGGTTGTTGGAACAGCAGCTGAAGAAAATGAATGGGGCATAGTGTCAGCACATCTGTCACGATGCTCTCAGAACTACTCTTTGCTGTGTAGAATTCTGTATTTTGCTGTAGAAACAGGGAACTCTGAGTTCTGTGAACTGTTGATTGGGAAAGTGAACCCTCTTCATGCACAATCTGAAGGACTGTCCCTGCTGTATGCGGCTGTGAACAGCATTGGAAACAAAGAAGCCATGGTAAAACTGTGTATCAGAGCTGGTTTGTCCACTCATCCTGAACAGTGGGACAGCAGTGGCAAGATGAGTGAATTTCCAGTGATGTTCAGTGCTTTACTTTCTTGCCCACAAGTTGTACACCTTTTGTACAGAGCAGGAGCTTGTTCAAACGGTGAGCTACACATATATAAGAATGACAAAATAATTGGAATAAATCAAAGAAGACATGGATATCCAGATGGATTGGAGCATGTGAATGTAATGGCCAGAACACCTCGTTCTTTGCAAGATTTGTGTCGCCAGATGGTTTCCCATCTTATTGGGTGTCAACCCTCTCGATCTGAGAGAATCTTATCCCTTGAAGTGCCATCGCTTCTCCATGAATACATTAACTTTGCTGACATTCTGTCATAGGAAGTACTCTCATTTTTTGTTTATCATTCAGTGATACTCACTGTCAGTTATACCCTCTGGCATGTATGGCAGCAATAAAGAACCACCAGTTTTGTCTGCTTTCTTCCAGTCTGAAAGGTACGGGAGGTGTGATTCAGTGCTATGAGTTCTCCTTCGACTGCTCTGTGCAAGGTGTTGTTTGGCCTTCCTCTCTTGCACCTATGTTTTGGTGTCCAGTGAAGGGGTGTCTGGGTGATGTTACATTGCTCTGTTAGCATGATGTGTCTGGTCCATTTCCATTGCCTTCTCATAATGATGCTATCTGTATTCTCTTGATGGCACTGGGTGAATAGTTGTTGATTGCCATTGGAGATGGGCTAGCAGATTTGTAGGATTCTTTTGAGGTTTTTTTTTTTTTTTTTTTTTTTTTTTTTTTGTATGAGGAAGGTTGACACCTTCGTTAGATCATCAGCTAGTCATACAGAAGCAATGTTAGTATAATAGTATTCTGCCTGACCACACTGAATGTTTATGTTCAGGAACAAATACCTAACATCTTGAATCAAAATATAATTGCATGTGATTAACGTTATGCTGTGGTAGCCTAGAGGCTAGACCCTGCTCCAGACACTAATCTCAGTAACTTTCTTAGAATATTCCAGCTAAAAAAAAAAAAAAAAAAAAAAAAAAAATATATATATATATAAAGCAGAAGCCTTTGTGCATCATTCATCATATAAGACTGGTTGTTTTGAATACTTGTGATCTGTAGTCCTGTGTAACTGATGCATTCATCTTCAGATTCATGACTCTTGTGTATTCATATATTTTTAGCTACCCCACTCTTCTACACCATTTCATAGGCATTACCACTATGTTACTCATCTTGAATCCTCCACACAAGGCCATATCTGTACTTGTTCTGTCACAATCTTGGTGCCACCAGTTCAATGGGAACAATCAGTGTTGTCATGAGGCTACACCCAACAGGAGACCCTGCAGTGATGTTCAGTGGTGGTTTTTCTGATGCAGTGTTTGAAGGATAAAATGTTTATTACACATGGTGAATCAGTCAGCTTTGGAGACCGATGTCTGGGAAGATGTGGGTGGGAACCACTTTATAGAGAGCGCTGCTAGGGTTTCCTTGCCAACCCTGCAAGTCTCTGAATCTCACTGTGATTGGCACTAGGATATAATTATTATGAAAGGCTTAGCAGCAGCAACACATCCTTAGTTAAAACCTGGGACATAGTGAGCTTACTTCCACCTATTCCTTTGTTGTTTTTATCTATTTTTATGTCATTTGCTGTGAAGATTATATTTTGTGTTAAGACTTCATGTCATCATCATATCAACAATTCCATTAAAATTACATGTTACATGTTAAAAAAAACCAAACAAACTTTTTTGTTTTGTTTTTGTAATGTAGAATGTTATGATTTTTTTATTACGTGGTCTGAAAAATAGTTCACACTCTCATGATCAAACTCAGCAGTCCACCCAACATGGCTCCGTAACCTTTCCCTAAATCTTTATCCAGTCAAGTCAAGCCACAAGATGGTGCAGAGTTAAATTCAGTCAACATGTTTGATTGCAGACAGAAACGTATCTGTGTGAGAGTGCAGCCAACAGCCAGTGTGTGTGTGTGTGTGTGTGTGTGTGTGTGTGTGTGTGTGTGTGTGTTTGTGTGTTTGTGTGTGTGTTGCTTTTGAAGTGGCTAATGAAGGAAATGCTGTCAGTGTGTAAAGTGCAGCTACTAAATCCGTAAATGGTGGCAGTATGTACTTGTTTGGGTCATTGAGTTCCCTCCCCTCCAATTTCTCTCTCTCTCTCTCTCTCTCTCTCTCTCTCTCTCTCTCTCTCTCTCTGTTCTTCCCTCTCTCCTTTAGTTTTGCTGTCAATGTGTTATGATGTTTGGATATCATGTCTTAAATGTATGACTTTTCTTACCTGAACATTTTTTACTGTCTAGTTTTGCATGATGATTGGAAAGGTTTCAGGTTCATCATTTATCATTTTATTTTACTTGTGTCTTAAAATGCTTCTGACCTGAATGTCTTCCTTGTATATATACTCATAATGATTGATATACAAAATGTAGCTACATCACATGATTTTAGTATGCAAAATGTACATGATAATCAGTCCGAGTATTTACCTATATGCCATGAGATGCCATGTGCAGAATGATTCAGGTTGGCTTTTCCAAGAAACAGATTTGAGGTATGTCAGGTAGTGATGGTGAGTTTAACTTGAACAGATACTAATTCTGTATGTTGAGGATTTTTCTTGTGTGTGTCATGGTGTGTCCATGTGTTGCTCCAACCAATTGTTCAATGGTATTTATGATGCTCACATTATGATGTGGTTTTGTGACAATGGGATGCTTTGTTCATAGTGGAGATTTGTTTGTTCACAGTAGAAATCTATACACATTTGTGTGTGATGGATAAGATGAGTTGATAAACACTTTGGGAGATTTTATGTTAAATATATGTGTGGAACAAAGTTTTCCTTGTTATTGATTGCTTGCAGTGGTTAAGCTAAATGGGGCTTGTTGTATTTGACAATTTTTTGAGAAGGGTGTGCACTGTTGGACAATGAGAGAAGGTATGGTGAAAGGTTAGATTTAACTGTATTTGGCTCAATGTCATCATATTTTTGTATTTGTTATATCCTTTGAGGGCAGTGATATCAAGCATGTGGTTTGATATTATGTTTGACCTGGACTTTGTGTATGTGTTGCAAGTGTAGTGCTAACTAATTTAGGATCTGCATTGGATGAATGTGTGCCTTCAGTTATGTCACATCATTGATGTAAGGTTATGCTCTTATGTTGAAGTTTCTTGTAACGTTAAGAATGTTGGGCAGTTGTTTTTACCATTTCATGCAATCTCTCACATTGTTGTTCCTTTCAAATTATTTTGCCACTGCTTGATGATATCTTATAATTTGCTTTTTTATGTCACATTTTGTGTGTGTGTGCATCGGGTTTCTACTGTGTCCCTTCTGTTCATGTGCTGGTGTTCATGTTTAATGAGCAAAAATCTAAGCCAGTTGCCGAGCTGGTAAGCAAAGACCGAAATCATTTGATAGGAAACTTGGTATCGGGAAGGGGAAGCAGAAATGGTGTACATTTATTTATCCTGTTGTGTCTTCTTCAATGGTGAGAAACAGTACCAGAAGACTATGTTGCAAGGTAACAGGAGTGAGACAGGATAGACAAAGTGTACTCTGCTAACAGTGAATTACATGGAAAGCTAAACTGAATTCAAATGACTATGACAGTAGCCATGGACTTGGCAAATACTATCAGTTTTTTACCTCCTGAGTGAAAGACATGACAGGACTCCTGTAAACTAAAAACTCTTAGAATGAAAAACAGTTCTATTACTGTGTCAGTTCAGTTTATTGAAGTTTGAACAAATTGTTTTATTTGATTTTGATGTAGCATGATAGGCTGTGTCCAAAGTGTGTGTGTGTGTGTGTGTGTGTGTGTGTGTGTGTGTGTGTGTGTGTGTGTGTGTGATACTGGGGAAGGGATAGCAAGAAAGAAAGAAAGGAGAGAGAGAGGGGGGTATGGAAATTTCTTACGTCAGGAAGTTAAGATAAACATACAAATACAATAAACTGATATCAGTGATAAAAACTGTTAACTTTACTCAGGAATTGAGGTTTTTATGCTGAATTTGAACTTGAATAGAAATGTTTTGTTTCACTGTGAAGACAGTAATTTCACTTTGGTTATTGATTTTTTTGTTTGTTTTTTTTAAACCTTATTTGCTTGACCTGTGTTGTGTACTTTAAAGCTTCACCTCCTGTTTTCTGTTTTGATTTGCTCTGTACTTGTATTAAATGCATGTGTCGCTTGAGTCATATATTATTGATGTTATGTTTCTATTAATATATTGACTACCAGTTGGGATGCCAGAAGCTCTATCATGTTATAGACAGTATCCCTCCCTACCTTCTGGAAATTCTGTGCTGTAGTTTCCTATTCTTTTATTGTTCTTTGTTTCTGGTTTCGGTCCTTTACTGCCTTGTTGGTTTATTCAACCTTTTTTTTTTTTTTCAAAATCAAATTCTTGAAAACAGTGTATTTCTATATTCTTAGACTATACAATGTAAGATGTCTTATTTTTTGCACCCAGGACGTGTGAGTTGTTAGTTCATATTTTTGTTCTTTTTTCCTTTCCTTTTTTTTTCTTTTTCTGTCATTGTGAATAATTTCGTGTATCATGTGTAATTTATTGTGTTCGGGTTACAAGTTACTTTTTTTGTCATCCTTTTAAAATTTTTATCATCATTATTATCTTCTTTTTTTTTCCCTTCAAATCATTTTGTCACTGTGTGATATATTTCTGTATTTCCGTCATTTTTGTCACTTTGTCGACACCCGAGTGCGTTTGTGCATGAGGAATATCTACGTACCGGATGCTTGCTCCCGTTTATGTAGGCAAGGAGGAGAACGGAACGTATGCGTGTTATTTTGTAGCAAGGAGTAGAAATTCTGTTCACTATTCCCATTGCAATTCATGAAGACTGTATTGCACAGCATTGATGGTGAGAAACATTTTCACAAGAAAGGGATTTTTACTCTGCATAATTCATTCATATCTGATTATTGACCTGTCTTTTTCACGTGCTGTTTGTGTTCAGTCTTGGACGTTCCAATTTAGATTTGTGTCCACAGTTTCAGTGTAACATTTTGTGTGTTTCCTCATGCTTTTCATTAGTTTGTTTTGACAGAGAGCCAACTATCAAAGGGCTAGTATTGTTGGTGGTATTCTTTTGCGTTGATTTTGATTGTTCTTTTTCTGTTACCTATGTAACGACATGAAAAATGAGAATGTTCTGTGACTTCTGTTACTGTGTCAGTTCAGTTTATTGAAGTTTGAACAAATTGGTTATTTGATTTTGATGTAGCATGATAGGCTGTGTCCAAATTGTGTGTGTGTGTGTGTGTGTGTGTGTGTGTGTGATACTGGGGAAGGGATAGCAAGAAAGAAAGAAAGAAAGAGAGAGAGGGGGGTATGGAAATTTCTTACGTCAGGAAGTTAAGATAAACATACAAATACAATAAACTGATATCAGTGATAAAAACTGGAATTGAGGTTTTTACGCTGAATTTGAACTTGAATAGAAATGTTTTGTTTCACTGTGAAGACAGTAATTTCACTTTGGTTATTGATTTTTTTTTTTAAACCTTATTTGCTTGACCTGTGTTGTGTGCTTTAAAGCTTCACCTCCTGTTTTCTGTTTTGATTTGCTCAGTACTTGTATTAAATGCATGTGTCGTTTGAGTCATATATTATTGATGTTATGTTTCTATTAATATATTGACTACCAGTTGGGATGCCAGAAGCTCTATCATTTTATAGACAGTATCCCTACCTTCTGGAAATTCTGTGCTGTAGTTTCCTATTCTTTTATTGTTCTTTGTTTCTGGTTTTGGTCCTTTACTGCCTTGCTGGTTTATTCAACCTTTTTTTTTTTTTTTCAAAATCAAAGTCTTGAAAACAGTGTATTTCTATATTCTTAGACTATACAATGTAAGATGTCTTATTTTTTGCACCCAGGACGTGTGAGTTGTTAGTTCATATTTTTGTTCTTTTTTCCTTTCCTTTTTTTTTCTTTTTCTGTCATTGTGAATAATTTCGTGTATCATGTGTAATTTATTGTGTTCGGGTTACAAGTTACTTTTTTTGTCATCCTTTTAAAATTTTTATCATCATTATTATCTTTTTTTTTTCTTCTTCAAATCATTTTGTCACTGTGTGATATATTTCTGTATTTCCGTCATTTTTGTCACTTTGTCGCCACCTGAATGCGTTTGTGCATGAGGAATATCAACGTACCGGATGCTTGCTCCCGTTTATGTAAGCAAGGAGAGAACGGAACGTATGCATGCTATTTTGTAGCAAGGAGTAGAAATTCTGTTCACTATTCCCATTGCAATTCATGAAGACTGTATTGCACAGCATTGATGGTGAGAAACAGTTTCACAAGAAAGGGATTTTTACTCTGCATAATTCATTCATATCTAATTATTGACCTGTCTTTTTCACGTGCTGTTTGTGTTCAGTCTTGGACGTTCCAATTTAGATTTGTGTCCACAGCTTCAGTGTAACATTTTGTGTGTTTCCTCATGCTTTTCATTAGTTTGTTTTGACAGAGAGCCAACTGTCAAAGTGCTAGTATTGTTCGTGGTATTCTTTTGCGTTGATTTTGATTGTTCTTTTTCTGTTACCTATGTAACGACATGAAAAATGAGAATGTTCTGTGACTTCTGTTACTGTGTCAGTTCAGTTTATTGAAGTTTGAACAAATTGGTTATTTGATTTTGATGTAGCATGATAGGCTGTGTCCAAATTGTGTGTGTGTGTGTGTGTGTGTGTGTGTGTGTGTGTGTGTGTGTGTGTGTGTGTGATACTGGGGAAGGGATAGCAAGAAAGAAAGAAAGAAAGAGAGAGAGGGGGGTATGGAAATTTCTTACGTCAGGAAGTTAAGATAAACATACAAATTCAATAAACTGATATCAGTGATAAAAACTGTTAACTTTACTCAGGAATTGAGGTTTTTATGCTGAATTTGAACTTGAATAGAAATGTTTTGTTTCACTGTGAAGACAGTAATTTCACTTTGGTTATTGATTTAAATTTTTTTTTTTTTATGAACCTTATTTGCTTGACCTGTGTTGTGTGCTTTAAAGCTTCACCTCCTGTTTTCTGTTTTGATTTGCTCTGTACTTGTATTAAATGCATGTGTCGCTTGAGTCATATATTATTGATGTTATGTTTCTATTAATATATTGACTACCAGTTGGGATGCCAGAAGCTCTATCATTTTATAGACAGTATCCCTACCTTCTGGAAATTCTGTGCTGTAGTTTCCTGTTCTTGTTTCTGGTTTCGGTCCTTTACTGCCTTGCTGGTTTATTCAACCTTTTTCAATTAATAATGTACAGGATAAGATACTGTTCACTTTCCCAGGAATTGAGTGTATTGCAATTTGAACTTGAATAGAAATGTTTTTTTCACTGTGAAGACATTATTCATTTGTTATTGATTTAATTTTTTTTTTTTTCTTGAACCTTATTTGTTGACCTGTTTGTGTGCTTTAAAGCTTCACTCTGTTTTCTGTTTTGATTTGACTGTATGTACAACTGCAGTGTCGTTGTCATGTATTTTTGTTGATTTATGTTTCTATTAATTTTACTAACGCTGGAATGCAGAAGCTTCTGACCTTATGACAGTATCCTAACTTCTGAAATCTGGTTCTGTAGTATTCCTGTTTTGTTTCTGTTTCAGGTCCTATACTGCTTGTGGTTTATGTCAAAAGTTTTTTGAAACTTTTTTTTCAAAATCAAAGTCTTGAAAACAGTGTCATTTTATATATCCAGACTATACAATGTAAGATGTCTTATTTTTGCACCCAGGATGTGTGAGTTGTTAGTTCATATTTTTGTTCTTTTTTCCTTTCCTTTTTTTTTCTTTTTCTGTCATTGTGAATAATTTCGTGTATCATGTGTAATTTATTGTGTTCGGGTTACAAGTTACTTTTTTTGTCATCCTTTTAAAATTTTTATCATCATTATTATCTTTTTTTTTTCTTCTTCAAATCATTTTGTCACTGTGTGATATATTTCTGTATTTCCATCATTTTTGTCACTTTGTCGCCACCTGAGTGCGTTTGTGCATGAGGAATATCTACGTACCGGATGCTTGCTCCCGTTTATGTATTGCCTACAAGGAGGAGAACGGAACGTATGCATGTTATTTTGTAGCAAGGAGTAGAGATTCTGTTCACTATTCCCATTGCAATTCATGAAGACTGTATTGCACAGCATTGATGGTGAGAAACAGTTTCACAAGAAAGGGATTTTTACTCTGCATAATTCATTCATATCTGATTATTGACCTGTCTTTTTCACGTGCTGTTTGTGTTCATTCTTGGACGTTCCAATTTAGATTTGTGTCCACAGCTTCAGTGTAACATTTTGTGTGTTTCCTCATGCTTTTCATTAGTTTGTTTTGACAGAGAGCCAACTGTCAAAGTGCTAGTATTGTTCATGGTATTCTTTTGCGTTGATTTTTGATTGTTCTTTTTCTGTTACCTATGTAACGACATGAAAAATGAGAATGTTCTGTGACCTCTGCTGTGATTTAGTTAATAACTTCATAAACTGAAAATTTCAACTGTAGTATTGACCTGATTCAACGACTTTCTGACCATCTATGTTGCTGTTGAATGAGAGAGAGAGAGAGAATGTGTGCAACTTAAACTTTGTGATACCTCTGTGTGAGAGGTATCAGTGTCCTATTATAGTGATACCACATACTATTACATATTGTGTGCCTTTGAGGCCCTTTCACTGGGAATTTGTGATTTTTGAATACTGAGATGTTGTGCTAGCTGTTTTCACTTGGTGCTTGTAATTCATGTATCTTGGAGCATTCTGCAGGAGTCTTCAGTGCATATCCAGTGTATTGCATTATCCATGCTGTTGAAGTGAACAATGTGGAAATTTTAGTTTATTGTTGAACTGTATCATTGTGAATTTGTATGTTCATGATCACTGATGGGTGCTGTTTGTCTATTTCTCATCTAGGTATCTAGCTACTATAGCTATCTGTGTGTGTGCATGTGTGTGTGTGTGCATGCACGAGAACAGTGCCTCCCTAACCCTACCCATCCCTGCCCCTTTATCATGATGAAGTTAGAACACACAACTGAACCACTCGAACACACACACACACACACACACACACACACACGCACACGCAGACATGGCACACACATGCACACACACACGCACACATGCACACACACACACACACACACACACACACACACACATCTCTGTCGGTCAGTTGAATTAATTGCATCATTCTGTTTTCTGTCTCAGTGTGATAGATATCGCTGTCGATAGGCGATTAGCTACAAAGACACTGTTATGTTCATTAGTCTTGACTAGGCTTGACTATTATAACAGTCGCTTGGTCAGTTGGTCCACCAAAGTATCTTCTCGAAAAGCTCCAAAACCCCCAAATGGTGCCACCAGGTGAGCTGGTCTGAAAATTACCTGGACAGATATAAGACCGGAAAACCGTTTTGAAATGTCACACACCTCTCCAACAGCCTGTTTACTGACTACCTTTTCAATACAGAATCAGCTAAGCTCGCATCTATCAACTTTTTATCTATTTCTGGCACTTTTTTATCTTTTTCTACCCCCCATCATGTCAACTCCATTTTTCTGATAGGCCAACTCATCTCCTTGACATCTTTTGTGTCGGAACAATGTCTTTTGGTCACCATTCTTTCTCTTTTTATAGCCCAACTGTTTGGAACCAAGTGGCTCTGCAGATCCAGTTATCGTATTTCCCTGTGTGGGTGGCCTGCAGCTCAGGCTCTTTTCTTTCCGACCCTTCAGTGATTCAAATCATCCCTGAAAACCCATTTTATTAGAACTGTTGTACAACACCATTGCGCCACTCCACTGGTCTCGGTGTGTCATGGTGGCTTCTCATGCCCACGTGCGCCACAATGTCGCGCATGTGTGTGTGTGAGAGAGAGTATCTTTTGGGATGGCATGTCACGGGTAATTGAAGACTAAAGATTTAAGGGGATGCATCGAAATCTATGTCTTCTGAAGTGAAGGGGAGGGGGACTGATCCCACATCAACAAAACAAAAGTCAAGGGAAGGAACACTTGCGAACACCCAAAATCTCGAGAAATAATGGGTTGGCATGAATTGTAGCCCTTGCACTACATTGTTAAAAAAAAAAAAAAAAAAAAAAAATCATTGATTTTTTTTTCCTCTTGTCAAATGTGGGCATGTACTACTGCACATATTGTGTGCGTGTGTGTGTATACCAGTGTGATCGGGTGTGCTGTAGGCCAGTGTGTGTGTGTTGTTTTGGTTCAGTTCGGCCAGTTTGCCGGTCTGCCAGCATATTTGCCACAGCAGCCTACGTACATCATAATGAATACTGAATGGGAGTTACTGAAAAAGCAGCTATACTTAGAAAACCTTGAGACCATACGTGTGTATATGTTTAGTTTTTCTTCTCTCTTTCATTGGTTCACAAGCGTACAACACTAGTGTGCGCGCACTGAATTGCACAAGCACACTCACACACACACACACACACACTGGCGCACACACTGTGACACCGGGCTGCCACATTCACTAACACTGACGTTGGCGCGCGCGCGCACACACGCACACATACCGGCATCGGTACACATACACACCGTGACACACAGTCACCTGACACACTACACTACACACACAAACGCGCGCGTGCACGCGCACACCCACTGACACACCGTGGGAACACGCACGCACATGCACACACGATTACTACACGTACTGACACACACATTACACACAAGCACAAACACTCACACACGGAACACACACAAATTGATTGATATATAAACACACGCACAAAGACACTCGCACACACACGCCGACATGAGGGGACTTAAACGGTGTAGGCAAATAATCAAGGGAGCTAAGACGTCGACCTGAAACACAGATATTATTTTCATTTAATATACATGTCTGTAATCTGAAACTACGACTACATGACGAAGCCCTGCAATGCACTCAAACCCTGAAAAATGCAGTATGGCAGCCTCTGATGATATCATGTCCTGAGTCATTGGTACGAACGCGAACGCCTATCACAGTTTCTGAAGGAATGCACTTTGATTGTTGCCCACTAATGTGGATGAAGAAATGATAGGAAACAGAATTTGAATTTGAAGCCCATCGCCAGTGCGGCAGATGACACCAGTATCAGCAAAACACACAAGTGTTTTCAGAGGCTACTGCTCACTATGGAATGGACAAAAAATAACTTGATTATTAGATAGAAATAGTAATTAGATAAATCAATTATCACTGAGCAGCAACAACATACAGCAACTGAATCACAATAATATAAAATGTACCGTTACTCACTGCTACTTACTACTACTACCACTACTACTGCTACTGACTTGGACATACATACATACATACTGTTAAAAAAATCTGGTCACATCAATTAGAAAAAGAAAAAAAAAAAAAGTGGTTCAAGAAACGTGCACGAAAAGGAACTGAACATTAACAGCATGGAAAGAATCTAAACGGAACTAAATAAACACCACCAAGGCACCCGAATTTAAGGCCTAGAAAAATCTATGGATACCAGCCTGACATTGTATATATATATATATGTGTGTGTGTGTGTGTGTGTGTGTGTGGCTCGATCTCACTACTTGGGAATACACGGATCGTGTACGTACACTAATTAGCTAATATACAGCCCACTGACAGAAGTTTGTCTCCAACTGAATGTGTGTGCCTGCAGTGACAAAGTTAGCGATTCAGCGCCTCCTAAAGAATTTTGTTACCCATGACTGACATGAAGGAGACGGATTCAGTTGACTCCCTCATCTCCTTTAACCCTCTAAACTTGAAGACGTCAGTGTGACAGTTGACACCACTTAAACGCCGTAGATCTTGACATTCGATTCTCTTTCGTGTTTCAGTTTTCTTCAGCCAGTACTTTGAAACAAGATGATAAAACGAACAAACAAACAAACACACGCAAAGCAAATGCCAGTGCGCACACAACAGAAAACTAGCTGTTGCTAAAACGGCCTTTATCCGATGTAAAATCATCTTATTTCACAACACACACAGACACACACACACACACACACACACACACATTTAAATGCATATATCTTAGAGATAGAAGAGGAGGGGATGGGTGCGGACGGACACAATTAAGTGGGTGCTCGAATGTGTGCATGCGTGCGCCCGGTGCGTGTGCATAATGCATGCGTGTGTGCGCACATGCATCTCTTGAAGCACACACACACACACACACACACACACACACAGTTTTATGTTCAAACAATCCGTACAAGGCTTCTCCCCATCCCGTCCCCCCAACCTCCTGATTTTTCTGTGCTACAATCAAATTATAAATGTGAACATAATCTCTGAAAATCTGCACGTTGTTTCTGATCTTTGTTGCACACATGGGCCCAGTTGTCGGCCTCACGCGAAACGGCACGAGTATGTAACGTTATGATGCAAACTTTGCAGCCAATCTTACGTGCAAAAGCGCAGGAGTGGCCACAAATGAAAGAACAGCCAGTTTCATTTGCATATTCAGAAGGACGTACAACAGAACAGGGATAGAACTGGGTGACTCAGGGAACGGGTCGACTTGTTGACAGTTTTCGGTGAAAGGTTTAGGTAAGTGGTCAAGTTGCTTGTCTAAGATTGTTTAGACCTTATTTTGCTCTGTGAGCGGCTGTTTTAATAAGACGCGCCGCTGCACAGTGAAGTAGGCCAATGCGGAAGAGTGACGATCGCTGTCTGCTAAGCCTAGCGCCAGCGTGTGTGAAGGTAGACAGGACGCCACCTGTGTGCTTTGATGAGTTGTTCAGTTGATCATTTTCATGGCAGCCATCAGTTCAGGAATTTCTGATTATTTCTTATAGACTTCTGAAGTTTCTGCATTGTTTGCTTTAGCAAAACGAGGTCTTACAGCATACTGGAGAAGCGGCACGGACGCCGCCATCTTTGGTGCAGAACTTCCCTTCTTTCCGACATATCGCAGGTGTGTCGACCGAAACACGGTCTGGGCTGAATATTGCAGGCGGTGTTCTGTAGTGTTGACTCGGCATCATGTGGGGGCAAAAATGGGGGGAGAAGGGGCGGGGAAGAAGAAAAAAAAAGAAGTAAGGACCGTGAGACTAACCAACCACTTTTAGTTTTACCTAAATTGTTAAATCAGTGTGGTCTGGCATTTTTTTTAAATCTTTCTTTTCTCCCCCCCCCTCCCGACCCCCCTCGCAAGTCATGTAACGATGCATTGATGAAGGGGATTTTTCGCTAAGTTGGTAGGTGCACGGCCGATGAGTGAACGGACTCGGATATGTGTGTGTGCACAAGCGCGCGCACGCTGGCAGTTGACGTGTGTGCATGACATGTAATTGTGGAGATGGGCGTTATCAGTGTGACACGAGAATACATGCATTATGAAGAGGTGCATGTATGTCAGAATGAGGGACTCACTCAGTCATATTCCATAAAATATGAGTGTGTATATGTGTGCACACTCACATGTGCATTCCTGCATTCATGCATGCTTGTTACATTTTCTGTCTGATTATGTGTGTATATCTGCCAGTCAGCCTTATTTGTCCATGAGTATGTCTGTCTCTGTTAATCAACTTACATTCTGTATTTCATCTTTCACTATATACATTTTCATTTTTGTGACTGATTGTGTATGATATAAAAGCAGAAAGTGGGAATGCACTTTGATATAGGGAAGGTCATGAAGTAGCTGGCTTGATAAGATTATGACCAGCAGATCATGAAACATATTGAGACAATCAGAGAAAATGGTGTCATTGTGTGGGGGCACACATGCACACACATACAGACATGCATATATGCATGCACAAAACACACACACACACACACACACACACACACACATATGAAAACAGATACACCAATCCAGTCTGTCATTTCAAAGGATATTAATTATATTTATAGAAAATGAATAATGTGTGTTTAGTATTTTATTTGATTTCTTTCAGTCGTCACAATTCATGAGGGCATTGTGTGTGTGTGTGTGTGTGTGTGTGTGTGTGTGTGTGTGTGTGACTTTGTCAAGGGGTATTTTCATGATTTTTCAGTTTTTATTTAAGTTGTGATATAGAGATTGATGTGGTGCCTGAGTGGCTTAACTATAAAGATTTATAGTTCAATCACTATAATATTTCATGGTTTGCACTCTTGCAATGCCCGGTGAATGCAGTTATAATTTTCTTACATGAAGAATTACGTATTTTAATGTATTACTATAGCTGTTTCTTTTTTAAAATAATTTTAAAATCTGTGTGTGTGTGTGTGTGTGTGTGTGTGTAAAAAACTAAAATGAATATCAATTCATATACATATATATCTGTATTTGTATTATATCTATTAACATGTATACAAATCACAGGAAAAATATGGTTTGATGCATGTAAAAGGCCATTTGTAGTTGAGTAAAAATGGGAGATGCAAGCCATGAATTTATGCACGAAAAGAGAAAAAGTTTCAAGTTCATCTTATATAGAATTTCTAAGTCTGATCTGTTTTATCCCATATTCCCAGTGCTGGTAAACAGTGAGTGATTTGTCCCTATTTTCATTTTATTGCCAAAGTAGGCAAAACAAGCACAAAATTTCATGTATGTATGCAAAAGCATTTTATGAATATGTATCTTGACAGTAGGGAGCATAAACTTGTGAATCCTGGTATTCTGGCTGCTGCACACTGCCAGCTGATGTGGGTAGACTGTTTCAAATTGCTGCTGGTAGTTTTGTAATGTTGCTGCTGCTGTTTTTGCTGCAGAAGCTGTTACAGCTGGTACTGAACTTCTATTGCTCTCAAGTATTGCTCCTGTTATTACATGCTACTGCCACCATTTTTGTTTTGAAAATGAGGAATGTATTATAAAAATTCTCTAAACTAGAAACGTAAAAGAGACAGTCCCCTTCATGTGTTCATGAGTGGCATTTGTTCTCAACGACTGAGCATACAAAGAGCTGGAGCTACATTGTTGCGACCAGAATTTAATTTCATAGAATTGTAATGCATTTGGTCACCATTATTCTCACTGATTGTGCTTTATAATGATAACATTAATAGTAAGAAGAATATAATTTGATTGGTTTTTTTTGTCACATACACACACAAACACACACACACACACACACACACACACACACACACACACACACACACACACACTCACTTTGTTTCTTTCTTTTTCGCCATTCTCTCCCTGTCTGGCTGTATCACTTTGTTATCTGGTCACACCCACTTCCCCCTCCCACTATCCAGACTCCCCCCCCCCCTCTCCCTTCTCTTTCCAGCAGTCTGTAGGGCTCAGGGGCTGCCACACACAGCCACCATGAAAAAAAGGTCAGTGGTTACAGGAGAGACTGTGCTGTGTACTTGCTGTGGTACACTCATGTACATATATATTTGGGTGGCTCTTCCTTGACCCCCCCCCTTCCCCCATTAAGTCTTCAGGACTAAGGAATTTACACACACACACACACACACACACACACACATATATATATATAGTCCTGAAGACTTAAATGAGGGGAGGGAGGGGGTGGGGGGAGGGGGTGGGGGTCAAGGAAGACCCACCCATGGGTTGGAAATGCTTGCTGCAGATATAATAGACCAGGCTCTTCAGAGTGTGTGGGAAGATAACAGAATGATAGGCCCTCATTGTTGTGGGACACAGGATGCTCATTATTGTTGTGAGCCTTGGGAAGAGTGTGGTACTGGTAGTGCTGAACTCATCCATGAGTTTGTTATGTCTTAATTGATGGCTGCACTATGCAGGCTGAAAGAATGTCTGTCCATGGGCATGTTTGTGAGAAATGCACAGATGGATCAACAGACACAAATTGTACAGATGCACAGTACAGAGACACACTGAAGCACTCACACATATGCACATGAATACTCACAGACATGGACACTCGCATGCAAATACTCGTCTGAACTTGTGCAATCACACATGCATGCTCTTGTGCATACGTGATCACGTGCGTACATGATCATGTGAGCTCGTGCATTCAAATCACTCACACATCTTAACCTGTAATGTTAGGAAGCAATATATATATTCCAGCACATTTATAACACTCAGTTCAAATCATTTTTGAACCACCAATATATATATATGTGTGTGTGTGTGTGTGTGTGTGTGTATATACACATACACACATATATAAATATATATATATTTTTTTTGTTCTTGTTTTTTGTTTCATTATCAAACATTCCAATCAACAGATACTTACATATGTAGGATTTAGTTTTCTTCTTCTTTATAATCTAAAAATCAGGAATGGTAAAATATCAAAGCAGTAAGAAATCACACACTTGTACACGTGTGTACACACACTCAGCATTTACATTTAGGCCACATTTCCCATATCCAGTTCATACTACTGCCCATTTTTTGCCCCCTCGGCCCCCCCCCCCCGCCCCCCCCCCCCCCACTCCCCTCTAGTCTTCCACTGCTCCCCCACCTCCTTCCTTTTTTTTCACTCTTAGTCACTAGTCTTAATGAACAGATGAAATATTAATGAACAGCAACAACACACACAAACTCACACATACGCACCACATGCACACACAAGCTTGCATTTACGCACATCACCATCATTATTATGGTCATTTTACTATTTTATGTTTATTGATAAAAAAGCCTGAGGTACTGAAAATGAATTTGAGGAAAAGATAGCATATAATGAGATATATATGTGTATTATTATTATCAGCATACATGTATATATACATCTCCAGGTTTTGAAATAACCTGAGGAAAACAATGTAAAACAAAGCGAGACTGACATAACATGAGTAAGTGCAGAATAAGGCAGTGCATTGTACACAGGCATGATTTCATATTCATGTCTGCACATGTTTACACACAGGTGCACTTGTGCTTTCACAATCACACACATGTTCAGGCACACACAATGTCCATCTGTGCATTTCGCACACATTTCTTTCTTGACCTTCCCCTTCTGCCTATCCTTTAAAATTTATTGCTGAAATCTTTAGGATTTCATGATTTTAAACTGAACAAGCGCACACACATGCACACCCCACCCTTTGCATTATGCACGTGCATTAACACATTCATAATGTGCTTTTCATGCACAAATATACCCATGCACACACACAGACAGAGAGCTATGCATACATATGTGTGAGCGAGCTCTCTCTGTGTCTCACACACACACACTCACATAGACAACACACAAACACACACACAAACACACACACACACACACACACACAGAAAAAACATGTCTATAGCTGCTGTACAAATATATACATGCAAACTCTGGCTCTCTGTGTGTATCACTGTATGTGTATGTTTGGAATTGCATTGTGCACTGTTGTGCAGCAAGTATGATCGGGTTGTGAAAAACCTGCCCCAGATTATGAGCTCTCTCACACTAAGTGCTCTGGAGTGTTTACACACACAGACACACTCTCTCTCCCACACCCCACACAACAGAGGAGGGGGAGAAGGTTGGGAAGAGTACTGAATGAATGAGGTGAAGTTTGACAGTAATCCCTTTGCAGCCAGTGGAATGCCAACAGAGCTGGCCTGGCTATCTCCACCTGTGCAGGCCCCCTGTCTGCTCTCAGCTCTTGTTACAGGGCACACAGACAGAGGCTTCTCTCCTGTTACCCTGCTGCTGGGGTACAAAGGATTCCTTTTCCCCCTGCCTGTCTTTCCATCTGGCCCTCTTGTTCAGTGTGTGGACTGACTCTCCACCTTCCCTGCGCCCGACCCCCCTCCCGACCCCCCTCCCGATCCCTCTCTCTCTGCACATACAGATTGCAGCCCAGGGCAGAGTGTGAAGCACTATGTTCTGTTAGGTGGATAGATTGGTGTAGTGTGTGTGTGTGTGTGTGTGTGTGTGTGTGTGTGTGTGTAGTCACCTGTTTTTCCTGTTTACCTGTCAGGGGGGTGTTTGCTTTTTGCAAAAGTAAGGGCAGGTATGAAATTCACAGATCTTATCTTGTGTTAGTTTAGTGGCTGCTACAAGCCAGTGAGAGGGAGAAGATATTTAATTATAGTGTGTGTGTGTGTGTGTGTGTGTGTGTGTATGTGTGTGTGTGTGTGTTAGAAACTGAGGGGTAGCTTAATTGTCTCCATACATGTGTGTATGCATGGATATGCATGTGTATTTAATGATGTATGCACTTGAGTATATTATATCATAATGTGATTGAATTTTCTTTGATAACGGTAGTGGAATAAGCAAACTTCATGTTCACTTTTTGTTCGGGCAAAGAAAAGTGTGCTGTTCATGTACTTGTCATTTCTGGTTATTTTTTCCCGTTATGAGTTTGTTTACATGTAGAATGTAGTAATATTTATTGATCTGAATGGAAGTTGTGTTAATTCAAAGGATCCTCACACACTCAACACACTCCCCCATCCCACAGCTGAGTGCGAACCACACATGAACATGACAATAGCCCAACGAAAAGGTCAAGAAGTAAAAGTAAGACAATAAAGTGATGAAAACATGAAAGTAGTAAATCACAGCAGGTTTATCACACAGTGAAATAAAATAACATATTTAAGAAGCACTGAAATGACAGTTCTTGTCCAAAATGCATTATTGAAAGCGATGAAAGTTGTATATGTTCTAATTTGATACTGATTTATCATGTAAGTTTGTGTGTATCATATGTGTGTACAGCTATTTATATTATTATTCATTAATTCATATTTAAGTGATTTCTTTTTTTGTTTGTACTAGATGTGGCAGTGGGGGTTACTAATAAGTTACTTCACTAAATTCAAACCATAAACAAGCGTTAGTGCTACAACTGTATGACAAAATGTAGCCATCAACACAACTCAAAAATAGTTCTATTCTTCTAATTAAGTGCATCTCAAACATTTCTTGAAACACACACACACACATACACACAGAAAAAGCAAACATGAGAAAAGCTTCATAATGAAAGTTGATTTGAAAACCTCAGTCATTGGGTGTCGCGGTCCATGGCACATTGTCTCACCTGAGCGGCTCAGGGGTCAGGTCAGGATGGGGTCATCCATTTTGTGGGGGAGAATAGGAAGCAGGTTAATATGGAGGCGTGTCAAGATGTCTTGTACACACAGTGCGGTATGGCCAGGTGACAGAGTGCCTGGTGGATAGCTTTCAGTTGTCACAACTGTGTGGGTGGTGAAAGCTTGACAGGCATACCCCACGTGTCACCTCCACCATGGTAATAGGATGAGAGAATTCAGCAGGTGCTTCCGTATTTTTGTGTATTGTATTAGGTAACTCTTACTGTTAGGTTCTTAAGCAGGAATTAACTCTACAGACTACAGATGAAAAAAGTTTTTTTTTTTTTTTTTTTTTTAAAAGAAGTTTTTTCTTCCCATTATGTGTTTAATAATAATGATAATGAAACATTTTCGTAGCACACCTTATAAATCATACAAGACATCCCAGTGTTTGAATATATGTGAACTTGCCGGACTCCAGGAAAGATGAGCGCAGCTGTGCCAGCTCATGTTCAGTCCCTTGTGTGATCTGAAACACATCTGTAGATGGTGGCTTTATTTATCTTTATTTTATTTTCTTCTTGTCAGGCACATCAAGATACAACCCAGAAATGGTTTTGTGATTGTTGACAAAGTTGATGTAGTAATATATTATCAACAACAAAATTCTGACACTGTTGGGTGTGGTGAGTTTTGTGAAGGTCAGTATAAACAGCAGTGTTGGAGGGTTTGGGGGAAATTAGTGACATACTTGATATTTATAGCCACCAGTCGGCAGGGAGAAAAATATCTTATCTCTGTGTTTGTTTTTGTTTGGGAGGGGTTGTGGGTGTGGGTGTTAGTAAGTTAAAAATGGTGACAGTGGATTTAACAGAAACCCACTGAAAATCTTTCTGAAAGTTAATCAAGTCACCAGAGGGCAATTTTATCTAACTTAAAAGTAAGAAGGATTGATTTTAGAAGGTAGAACATTTTTATGATAATCTGTGATTTTTGGCTCATGTTTGTGAATAAAATAAGATCATGTAATGTAACACTTTCAGTTGTTTGTATGTGTGTTAGATTTTAGTTGATTTCTGTTCACATAATTTTATATCAGATAAACTTTTCCATATTAGCTGACCAGTGGAACAGATGCCTAAATGCAAAAATATAGTTGTTAATATAATACAACATGCTTAGATGATTTTTTCTTGTTTAAAAAAAAAAGAAAAGAAAAGAAAAAAAAAAACAGCATACCGAATAGATCTTTTTTCATCAAGGACTTGATTCATATACTAGCAACGACACTGTGGCATATCAATCTGCCACTTTGAGCTGATGACCAGACAGGAATAGTACATTTCAGCATGTGGCAGATTGATATAAATACCTCCAGTGTCATCAGCATATATGTTGTTGCAAACTGTTCTTAATGTATGAATTTTGCAAGTTGTTTTTGAAAGTCCAGTGGGTTCGCTGTTATATATTTCTCTCTCTCTCTCTCTCTCTGTCTGTCTCTCTCTCTCTCTCTCTCTCTCTCTCTCTCTCTCTCTCTCTCTGTGTGTGTGTGTGTGTGTGTGTGTTTTACACTTGTAAAGTATCAGTTTATCTGGAAATAATTTGTTTACACCAAATTTGGCTTACGATTTTTATTTTAATGAGTTCTTTTCATATGTTTCAGGAAATACTTTGTTTACACCAAATTTTGCTTACAATTTATATTTTAATAAGTTCTTTTTTGATATGTTCAAGTGGTATGACAATACCCGTTACCACTACAACTGGGTAGGGCACTGGATACAAAAAAAACATTTTCATAGTCATTTTCCTAAACAGTACATTTGGATTTTTTTTCCAACAGGCTCTAGCACTTTTGTCATACAAACTGACACACAGCAGCATTCTTTCTCTATGTCCCATCTGTCTGAAACCAGCTCCCTCAGCAGATCAGGAATTCTTCTTTTACTTCATTAAGTTTTTTCTTGAAAACCCACTTAAAAACAAAAAAGGCACTAATGTAGAATACCACAGCACTACTCTAGTGTTTTCATTGTGTAATTCTGTTCTCTCTCTCTCTCTCTCTCTCTCTCTCTCTCTCTCTCTCTCTCTCTCTGTGTGTGTGTGTGTGTGTGTGTGTGTGTGTGTACCGGTTTTGGTCAAGCACATACAGTCCTATTTAGAGAATTGGCATTATATAAACTCACATTATTTTTCTTACTGTTCTTCATCATTGTCATCTTATTCTTCTTATTTACATCAGAAAGGTAATTTTGTCAGAAATATTTGTTTGTCTAGTTTTGTGCACATGGTATCGGACAGGGTACTTTATGATCCATATCCAACAAATATGATTTTTCGACATTGTGACAGAACGCAAGTGTCAAGCTTATTTATCTTTATTGTGCTGTAAAGATAAATTACAAGGCACATCATTGTATGATATATATATCCATTGTTATGATGACACCAGCCTGTTTGCACCCATGGCTATATAATCAGCACAACCCCCCCTTTGCTTCATTTGTTCACTGTTCACTGAATACATCACGCAGAAGCTTTCAACAACCCTAGCATCAGAAGAAAAAAGTTAACTGTGTTTCTTCAAGCGTCAAATCCAGCTGTTAGTGGGACTTCTGTTCAGGTTTCTTTGTGTTTCTTCAAGCGTCAAATCTTGCTTTTAGTAGGACTTTGGTTTGGATTTTCTAGAGCCTGCTGCAGGAGTCAAAAGCTGAACATGAAAAAAGACAGATCCATAGGGTTAGATGTTTTCGAAGAGTTATGGAAAAGGGAGTTTTCATGACTCGTGTTTGAAAACGTGTCACAAACAGCTCTCAGTATCTCCATAGTACGCACCACCAAGTTGACTCAAATATTTTTGATGATTTCTTAAGTTTATGATTAGAATGGCATTTTTCCTTTCATGCATATCATTTTTGTTTTGTTTTTTTATGCTTATTCAGTTATATGTGAGTGAATGAGTGAGTGTGTATGTATGCGCATGGGTGCATGCATATGTCCGTGGGTGCGTGTGAACCTAACAATACCCTGAGAAGCATTGAGTTTATAAATGTGTTTAATTTATTGAAATAAGGAAGTGGGGGTAAACACACCCACTGAAAAAAACAAAAAAACACTTGCAGGGGAACCCTGATGATGATGGGAATACCTTTTCAAGGGCTTTTGATTAGATAATCAGATGGTGGTAGTGGCTTCTGACTGGAAAACAGCCTTGTGATTTGTTATGATTGATGTTGTTTGGTTATAATAGTCCTTTTATATAATATAATAGGTCATTCTGTGGTCGGTTCTCCATGGTGGTTGAAACTTAACCCTTTCAGTACCAAGCCTATTTCATGGTCAGTGACAATTTACTGCCAAGGGATGTTTTGGTCCTGCAGGATGATAATTTAAAAAAAAAATCTAGTATGGAAACTACTGAGAGAAAGCGTATACCCTGTTTTTGTTCTGAAGGAAATTTGAACACACTATCCAATTTATGACAATTAATGATTTTGTGATAGGAAAATTTCCTTTGTGATAGAAAGATTTCTACAATAACGCGAAAGGAAATTTTTGTCCTGGGGCAGTTTTTTTTTTTGCACATTGGAAAGGGGAGGTAATTTTCATCCTGGGGCACTTGAGGGATTTAGAAAAAAAAAGTTGCATGTCTGATATGTTGTTAGATGCAGTTAATGTCATCTCACTTTTGCCTTTGGGCACACCTTTTGTGTGAATTTGTGTATATGAGAGGCAGGAACTAGAGATACACCTTTTCTGAAAGTTACAGCAATATTATTTTTACCAAGATTATGTTTGATTTGTTTATTTTTCTGCTTTTTTTAAATATTTTTCATCCAGTTTGTTTTATCTAATACATATTTTCTATGTGTTGTTACAAATTGTGATTGAAAGATGTTGAAAAAACAAAAAAACAAACAAACAAACAAAAACAACAACAACAGCTGAGCAGTAGTTTGTGAAAGTATTATTACAGATTGACATATAAGCTTACAGTAGGGCCAACAGCAAAGAGAGAGCTGTATGAGCATTGGTTTCTCCATTGCTATGGGAAGTCATTTACAGCTTAGTCTTTTGTGAAGGACTGTGACTCAAACTTGGAGGCCAGATTGTACTGGCTGTAAGTGCTGCTGTAGACTTGGGGGCTTGTTAGCTTTTGGGAACCATCCCAGTGCTGACTGTCCTAAAACTCTCTTGGCCTTGGGAGTAGGGATGTAACTTTGGCAAGGTACTCTCCACTATAATCAAATTCTAGCCCAGATAGTCGGGATGGCAGTTGCCTCCTCTGCTGTTGTGGTGGTCATAGTTGGATATGACTGACTGTCATACATTTTATTTTGTGTTGTGTGCAGGGAGGAAGGCGGGACTGGGAGTGAGAAGTGTGGTCACTGCCGTTCAGAATGAGTGAGGGACACCGGATGAATGGGCCTGCCAGCCCCACTGGGAAATACATAGACACCATTGGTAAGTAGACACACTGGGGCTGGGAAAAGATGTCAAGACCATTGGTATGTAGGCACACAGCCTTATCGCTTTCAGTATAGTGTTTTTAGCGAGTTTGTGTCTTAACATTAAAAAAAAGTTTTAGTTATGTGTCTTTTTCATACCACGTTTTGTTAAATGCACTTAGATATGCAGGGTAAGCACTGTAAATATACAGGTAAATTATTATTATTAAAATTCTTAGTAGTAGTAGTAGTTGTAGAGGTATAGTAGGAGGAGAAGTAGCAGTACTTGTTTCTCTATAGGTCCGCACACAACTCTTCCTGCTTTTTTTTGTCAAACCAGTGAGAGGAATCTACTTCTCATAGTTGCGTATAGCTCAGCCAGCCACATTGGGTCGTATCAGGGCTGGTATCAGGGTGCAGTGAGAGGAATCAATTTATCTTTGTTGCTTATAGTAGTTGTACTGTTATAGCTGAGGCAGCCTCACTGGGCTGTATCAGGGCTGCAGTGAGAGGATTCTGTTTATCTTTGTTGCTTATAGTAGTTGTACTGTTATAGCTCAGGCAGCCTCACTGGGCTGTATCAGGACTGCAGTGAGAGGATTCTGTTTATCTTTGTTGCTTATAGTAGTTGTACTGTTATAGCTCAGCCAGCCAACTGGGCTGTATCAGGACTGCAGTGAGAGAAATCTGTTTATCTTTGTTGCTTATAGTAGTTGTACTGTTATAGCTCAGGCAGCCTCACTGGGCTGTATCAGGACTGCAGTGAGAGGATTCTGTTTATCTTTGTTGCTTATAGTAGTTAATAGTTATACTGTTATAGCTCAGCCAGCCAACTGGGCTGTATCAGGACTGCAGTGAGAGCAGGATTCAGGTTTTGTGTCAGTCATCGGTCATTATTGCATACAATTTTGAAATGACCCATCGATGTGGCAGCTACTCGGTCACTAAATCCATCATGCTAAAAGGGCCATTGTAGATTTCCCTTATTCTCCTGCAAGACAGCCATGATTGCAGTTTCAAACTGTGTGAAATGATCACCTTGGGATGAATAAGGGGACAAAGCATGGTGTCCTGAATGAGTGTAGGGTTGTTATTTTTTAGGGGAAGGGATGGTTTGAGACGGGGGTTTTGGAGGGCGGCAGACAAAGCATTTGATTTATGGCAGCAGTTGCTCCGGAGGAAAGTTTGAATGTCAACCCTTTTAGAGTCAAGAGGGAGCATGAGTATTCAGGAAATTGGCCTGTAACTGAAAGTAGATGTCCAAACTCCAGCAACACTCTGGGACTGCTTTGAGTTTGACCCAGTGATAATGACACTAGGCTGTGGTGTAGGAAATATAGAGACCTTGAATGAAACAGTCTCAGCCTTACAGTAGGCACTGGCAGGCATTAAAATATAAAACCCCAAACAGTGGTTTGTTTTCTTTTTTATATAGAGAACTCATTGAGTCAGACACTATGGTTCTACCTCTTCTGGTTCTGGAGATATCACCTCCTGAAGATTGTACAGTTCGTGACAATACTGAAACTACTCTGAGGGGTGCATTGTCAGAACTCTTTATTTCCACAAGCAAACAAAACAACAACAACAAAACACACACATTAATTCTCAGTGATCTCTTATTAACATACATATGGTAATATAAAATCTTGCAAAAATATCTCGTTGATGCCACCACAAAGAACATTAGAGAAGAACAATTTGGCCTGATAAGCCATGTTGGCAAACCAGTATTTCAAACTTGACACTATATAAACCAGACCCAAGGCAAATATTTGTTTAGGTGTATATATGTATCATGTCTACTTTTTTCAGCTAGGTACAAGGTCAAATATTTTTGTTACTGGGGCTGAAACTTTGCATTAGGGCCAAAATCGGCCACAGTGGAGACATGGAACAGACACATTACCTAAAACAACTGTAACTTTTGAACCAGTGGATGGACTTAGTTCAAATTTGGACACAACATGTAAAATACGTTCTATTTTAAAAATGATTTGGATTTAGATGTAATACAGTTTTTTCACTAAGCAGACCATTAACTGGCTTAAAACTGCGACTGGGCAGATGTCATGGATTCTTGTGCTCACAACCCAAAAGTAACTTTCCTGGTTTTAGAAAGTTATAGTTCTGTAATGTAAGATCTTATTGATTTACATTTAACAGCATATAAACTGGTTCATTTTCATTTCTTTTGGAGGTGAGTTGCCGAATCAGTGGTGCTGTTTCAGTGGTGCTGTTTCACACTGCTCATCCTGACTTTCTGATAAACAGCCACATCCTGATAGATTCACTGCAGTCCCATGCCTCAGGGGATGCTGTGGCAGAATCAGTTAGTCTTTTGACTTCTGATTCAGTATTAAGCAATGGCCAGGATTCAACATGGTGTTGTGTCCATGGGAAAGACACATTACTCTATTTTCCTCACTCCATCCAGGTATGAATGGTTTACCTGACTTAGGCCTGGGAAGGTGAAAAAGGTGGATGGAAGGGATTGGGTCCCACCAATGCAGAGTCCCAGACAAAGGGAATATTGATTTACTGCCGCTGTAACCCTTAAAGGCTTTTGGACCTTTAACTTTAAATTTGTAACAGACTGACACAAATGTCTTGACTACCAACAGATCCCGATGACCCCGAGTACATCCGAAACCTGCAGCGGCCAGCAGAGGTGAAAGAGGACATGAAGCAGATGGAGGGGCGATCACGAGTGTCGGTGGTGCTCAACTCTCAGGCCTTCAAGGAAGAGCTGGAGGCCATCATCCAGGAGCAGATCCGTCAGGGCGGGCCCGAGTCCCTCTTCGCTCTTCAACAGATTTCGGACCTCCTCCTTCCTCAGTCACGAGGGGCCTACTCTTCTTTCGGCAGATGTGAGTCTTGTGTGGCTGTATGCGTGTGATGTGGTGCAGGGTGTGTGTTCAGAATTAAAGTACCGTAAAATTCAGTCTATTGAGCACACTGGTATATAAGCTGCACCCACTAAATTTAGGAATAAATTTAATTTCAAACAAACATAAGCCGCACTGGCTAATAAACCGCACTTATTTCTGGTACTGGAACACATACTAATACTACAGAAAAGCTGTCAATACTGTAGGTTATGAAATAAACACAAGCGGGAACAACACAAAGAAAAGCAAGTGAAAATACTGCTAGCGCCACAAAAAAAAAAAAAAATGATTACAACGAAAATAAGATCCATAATTTAGGGATAGTCACATTTATTCAACGTCATCCTGCTAACTGAATCCACTGAAATCTTTGTCTTCAGTGTCCGAGTTGAAGCGAACCAGCACAGCTTCCTCCGCCATCTTGTCACTTACATCAGCCTCGCTTTCACTTCATGAACATGAACGCAAAGTGGAGGTCGCTGCTGGTTCGCCACTTGCACTGTCGTCTGCTTGGTCGATCGTCTTCAATTTGAAGGCTGCATCATAGGCATTATGTCGTGTTTTCAGCATGATGAGGGTGTATGCTTGAGTAGAGTAGAACTGAATGCTGATCTGAAGGCTTTAATGTGTGGGGATTTGATTTATAAAACGTGAACAGTTAGCACACTATCATGAAGTTCATCCAAAAATTCATGGACAGAAATCATGATTTTGGTGAGTTGAAAGGCAGCTAAGAATAGATGAGAACGTGACACTCCCGGGATCGTTAAAATCCTCAAATAAGCCGCATCATTGTATAAGCCGCAGAGGTTGAGGCAGGGGTAAAAAGTCGTGGCTTAAAGACCGAACTTTACGGCATGCGATCAGCTCTTTCAGCAGATGTGAGTCTCATGTGGCTGGTTGTACTGTATGTGTGTGATATGGGCAGAGTGTATGATTAATAGTAGTGTGCAGTCAGTAGTAATTATAAATGAGCATCATGCTCACAAATTTTGGAATTCTGCCACCAGCGGTTGTTTTCAGAATGTTCTCAAGCTGATGTGTTTTAGAGTTCTCTTGTTCTGATTCTTGGTGTTAAACAGTGCTGTGATGGAATTGATTGATTGATTGAGTGTGTGTGTGTGTGTGTGTGTGTGTGTGTGTGTGTGTGAACTAGTGCATGAACTAGTGCATAATGTAATTTGTAAGATAAAGTCATGTGCATCACAGAAGTGCACACACACAGAGACACTGACACAGACACGGACACATATACACACAAATACACTCACACACACTTGCAGACACACATACATGTATGCATGCACCCATTCACACTGAGAATCTCAACTTTGCAGAGCTATGATAATGTGTGTTCTCATGTATTTGCAGCGTCACCTGTCATTCCTATCAATGACATCCGAGGAGTGGAGACCCTGGGCTATAGCAAGCAGGAAAAATTGCTGAGATGCAAGCTGGCCTCTTGCTACCGTCTTGTAGACCTCTTTGGTTGGACACATGGCATCTACAACCACATCAGTGTGAGTAATTTTACAACAATGTTAACACTTGTTCATGTATTGTGGAGTGGTGGCCAAGTGATAACACATTGGCCAAGGAATCAAGAAAATCTGAAATGATGGGATGAACCCCTGACTTGCCAGAATTTTCTTCCCTGCCACTATTGGTCTGGATGTTAGTCATGTGGTTGAGATCATAAACAGGTCCTGTGTGCAGCATGCACTTAGTGCGTGTAAAAGAACCAGCTGCACTAAAAAGAAAAAGTTGTCCCTGGCAAATTTCTGTAGATAAATTCTCTTTGATAGGAAAACAAATGCACTTGCAGGCAGGAAAAAAAAAGGTTGGCACTGCACTGTAGTGACATGCATGGGAACAAAAGTGTTGTCTCTGGCAAATTCTGCAGAAAGAAACCACTTTGCTAATAAAACAAATAAATTGCTGACAGAAAAATGAAATAAAAAGCGCGTTTCTTTGTGGTGACAACGCTTTTCCCAGGGAGTGTTGCCCAAATTTCATACAGAGAATTCTGTCATGGCAAAAGAAGTAACACATTATAACAGTACAATACAATGTACTTTTTGACTCATATGTTTTTTTAAAACAACGCATTTTTTTACTCTATGTTTTTCTATTAAGATTTTTTTTTTTGACTTGTGTTTGCATCAAGTTAAGCCCACAATCATTCATACACTTTACTTTCTTCACTGGCAACTATATCAATGTTAGTACACTTACAAGCTTTCATGTATACACTTTCACTCTTCACTGGTGACTGCAGTCAGGGTAAGTACTTCTACTTTTCTTTCTTAACCCTTTGACTTACTTTTCTGTTTTGGTTTAGAAGCATTTGTTAATTATATGAATCAGAATGCTGTGTAGACCAAATGAACGTTTGGGTCAGTGATTCAGTTACAACTGCCATAGATGATGTGCAGGAACAATAATCAAATTGTTTGAATGCAGTTAACATACATGTCTTTTAAAAATTTTTCTCTGATTTTTTTCTTCTTTTATTTCACAGATGTGTGTGTGTATGTTTGAGTGAGGTCAGTCTTTTCAGGCGTGGCTGCGTGTGATTGGGTGCTAGCCTGTACATTGAGTCTGAATTCACAAAGAGAAATATGTGATTCAAATGCTATTCATTCTTCCTCTTCTTCTAACTGTTGATATTATTATTATTGTTCTTTTTTTTTTTATTTTATTTTTTATTAAGAGAACACACTTTGTATTCATGTACTGATATTTATTGGTGTTTTGAAAACATTTCACTGGTTGACTTAATGGTATATACATCATTACATGTAAATAAACATTTAGATAAACCCAAGACGTTAATGCTGCTTTAATTATTAGTGACTTTTCATTATAAAAATGGCACTCAGATTTGCTTTACATAAACTCAAGAATTTAATGTTGCTTTAGTTATTAGTTATTTTCATTTTAAAAATGGCACTCAGATTTGTAAATAAAGAACGCAAATTTAAACTTAATTTCATTTGAATTAGGATTCATACCACAACATTCAAAGCATATGTCTGTAGAAGAGGGGTCATCAATAGCATTTTTGCTGTGAAGCGTTCGACATTTGTTTTCTATTGACTGTTATGGTGGAGTGATGGCCTAGAGGTAATGCGTTCGCCTAGGAAGCGAGAGAATCTGAGCACACTGGTTTGAATCACAGCTTAGCCGCCGATATTTTTTCCTCCTCCACTAGACCTTGAGTGGTGGTCTGGACGCTAGTCATTCGGATGAGACTTTAAACCGAGGTCCTGTGTGCAACATGCACTTCGCACACGTAAAAGAACCCACAGCAACAAAAGGGTTGTTCCTGGCAAAATTCTGTAGAAAAATCCACTTTGATAGGAAAAACAAGTAAAAACTGGAACGCAGGAAAAAAGAAAAAAGGTAGTGTTGTAGTGTCGCGAAGCATTTTCCCTGGGGAGAGCAGCCTGAATTTCACACAGAGAAATCTGTTGTGATAAAAAGAAATACAAATACAAATATCCATCTTTGAGGGGGAATGGAGTTTGGGGTTGGTGGAGGGGTGGTGGTGGTCAGGGGCAGGGGATATGAGGGAGACAGTACCAGGAAACAAACCTTCATTGTGTTGAATGGTGTCATTTCTTTTTTTCCTTTTTTTTTTCTCCTCAAGTTAAGTGGAGTTGAGTGTGTGTTCACTGCCAACTGCCAAGAGGTACTGGTTTAGCAAGGACAGACACATAGGCTTAATGGTTAGAGTGTTAGACTTTTAGCATGAAGATTCTGGGTTGAAATCCTGGTGGTTGTGTCTTTTGGATCAAGAGCGGAGATATTTTTTTGTGTCTCAGGTCAGCGGACTTGCTAAACCTTCATGTGTACACACATGTGAAAGATCATTAATCAGAACATGGAAGATCCCATCATTCATGTCAGAGTTTGGAGTGAATTATGAAGACATCAAAACAGAGTAAAGCTGCATAAATGTGGTCCTAAAATGGTCGTACACGTGTTTTATGAGACACACTGGTAGATATGAGTGACCAAGGAAGTTGAACACAAAAGAAGCAGCAGCAAGGAATGTCCTGGAAATTTTGATCTGTGAGTCGAAAGATATTGAGATATATGTATATCTGTATATATCTGTCTATGTATATCTGTCTATACACACACACATACACACCCACACACACACACATATATGTGTATATATGTTATATATATTCATACACACACCCACACACATATATATATGTATGATATATATCTCTCTCCTTCTCTCTCTCTCTATATATATACTCAAAGTAATAGCCCCTCCCCTCCTGTTGAAGAAATACAAGCAAAAACAAAACGAAACAAAAAAAAGCAAAAAAAAAACAAAAACAAAAAAAAACTCGTCTGAAAAACACCACATTTGAAATCCCCATACCCTTCCCCTCCAAAGAATATGGGAAAAAAAGAAGGAAAGAACACACAACCAAACTTATGATAAAACAGAAGGAAAAAAACAACAGGCAGGGCAGCCCTGCAATGCACAGCCTCGTAATTGCTGCAGCGTTGTGAAAGTTGAAAAAAAAAAAAAGAGAGAAATTTGGAGCTGTCCCAGACCAACCCTTCCTCACCCCCCCCACACCCCCCACCTCCCCAACCACCCTCCTCCCCCTCACTCTCAACATAAAGGGATGATGTGGCCCCGGCATTATTATTGGTTCGGCGGCGGCGGCGGCGCGACCTTTCAGGGTGAGGGCAGTCCACTTCAGGGGCGACATCCTGTGGCAGGAGCCAGAAACTGAAAAAGGCCATGCTGCATCACACCACACTACACCGCACCTCCCCTCCCTGTACTTGAGTGCTTGGGTGTTCCCAGACTGCCGGGAAACCAAGCCCGACCGACTGCTTGATTTTCATGGCCTCTGAATAAGCTGTTTGGTTTGGGGAGAGGGTTGGGGGGTGGGATGAAGGGTGGTGGTGGAAGAGGTGGTGGTAGTGGGTGGGGAAGGAACGTGACGTTACACTAGAGTGGCCTGTTTTTTTTATGTGTGAATTGTTTTTGAATGGCCTTGGTAGTGTTTGTGTGTGAGTTGGTGGTGGTGGTGGTGGTGGTGGGGAAGTGGTGACTGTGTGTGGTGTGTTGAGTAATAGTGTGTGTGTGTGTGTGTGTGTGTGGTGAGTAATAATATTAGAGAGAGACAGAGTGTATGTGTGCGTTCCTGGGCTTGTGATCCAGTCACAAATCTCAAAGAGGCTGAATCTTGCCTTCTCCATTGTCAGTGCCATGGGAAGCATGACTATGCACATATAATTTTATATGTGTAATCTGTCAAGCTTAAACTATAAAAGTGTACATCTAAAACAGATACAGACACAGATGCACACAGACAGACAGATACACTTAAACCCCCACCCACCCTCCCCCCACACTTATACATACACCCCTACACCAACCCCCTCCCCACCCTGCCACACCTCCACCTCCACAAATACCCCTCCCCCCCCACCCCCTGATCCCCCCTCTCCCCCACACAAAACAGAGAGATAAGAGAACTGTTCTTCCGGTCAAATATCCAGTCAAAACTGTGAATAGAGAACAAACTTGTATGTATCGAAACAAATAAAATTGGTTTAATTTGAAACTACTTTACATGTTTCTGAAACTGAGATATGGATAACATTATTTTAAAGTGCGGCTGAATTGTATCTGTTGTGTATAATGAGAACTATCCTGATTATACCGTAGGATCCATGACGTAACATTAAAAAAAAAATCTCCTTTAAATTTTTTTAAATTTTAATCTTTTTTTACAATTCTGAGTGAATGAACTGAGAACTACATAATCTGTATTATGACAGGGTGAAAGACCTTTTTTTTCTTGATGTCATTTTGCAGTACCGAATGGTTGAAGAGAAAACTGCTCTGTTTTTAAGACTAGATGAAAAATAAAACATTAAAAGACTCTTTTGGTAATGACAAATTAATAAATGGGGACCTCACCTGTTTCATGTGAGGACTAAAGACTAAGGATATTTTTGCAATAACAGGTCAAAGAACAGAGATATTTTTGCAATACCAAATCAAAGAGCAGAGATATTTTTGCAATACCAAATCAAAGAACAGATATTTTTGCAATAACAAATCAAAGAACAGAGATATTTTTGCAATAACAAAGAATAGATATTTTTGCAATAACAAATCAAAGAATAGAGAACTACCCTTTATATTTTATCTTGAGCTTATCTTAAGCTTGAAGGACCATTGCATTTTGGTGTACAGCATTTATTATTTACTTTGTGTATAAGTGTGTGTGTGGGCATGCGTGCATGTGTGTGTGTGAGTGTGTGTGTGTGTGTGTGTGTGTGTGTGTGTGTGTGTGTGTGTGTGTGTGTGTGTGTGTGTGTGTGTGTGTGTGCATGACTGAAGACAGATTTATGCAGGAAACAAATGATGAGTGCCAAGAGGCAGCTTGTTGGGCAAATGATGCTGGGAGCTTGGTCTCTTACCAAAGATAGGCACTGTATATCTATCTTTATATCTATATATCTGTCTTATTTATCTATCTATATATATATTCTTATCAGTCAATCAGTTAATTACGTTTTGTGTGTGTGTGCGTATGTGTTTTGTGTGTGTGTGCATGTGTGTCTGTGTGTGTGTGTGCATGCGTGTGTGTTTGTGTGTGCATGTGTATGTATGTATGTATGTATGTGTGTGTGCTTGCATGCGTCCATGCGTGTGTGCCCTACGGCGGGTTTCAGGTGCGAGTGAGCCAGGACCAGGAGCACTTCCTGCTGAACCCCTTCGGGATGCTGTACTCTGAGGTGACGGCCAGCACCCTGGTCAAGGTGGACGTGCGGGGGGAGGTGGTGGACACGGGGTCCACGGGGCTGGGCATCAGCAAGGCAGCCTTCTGCCTGCACTCCGCCATCCACCAGGCCCGCCCTGACATCCGCTGCATCATCCACCTCCACACGCCTGCCGCTGTCGCTGTGAGACTTGTTGCTCATTTCTGTTGTTTGTGTTGTGTTGTGTTTATGGCTTTCTGTTGTTGTCTGTTCTGCTTTTTTCTTCGGTTGTCTGTTGTACTGGTTTTCTGTTGTTGTCTGTTCTGGTGTTTTCTTTGGTTGTGTGTTGTACTGGTTTTCTGTTATCTGTTATATTGTTTTCTGTTGTCTGATGTACTGTTTTGTGTCATCAGTTGTGCTTTTTTTTTCTGTTAAGCTGTTTTCTGTTGTCTGTTGAGACTCTATTTAGATTTCT
Organism: Babylonia areolata; assembly: GCF_041734735.1. NCBI lineage: Eukaryota > Metazoa > Mollusca > Gastropoda > Neogastropoda > Buccinidae > Babylonia > Babylonia areolata. The sequence continues at coordinate 53,839,958 of NC_134877.1, forward strand.
GTTGTCTGTTGAGACTCAGTTGATTTCTGTTGTCTGTTGTGTTGTATGGCTTTCTGTTGTCTGTTGTTCTGTTTCCTGTTGTCTGTTGTACAAGTTTATGTCATCTATGTTACTGCTTTATGTCGTCTGTTCTCCTGGTTACTGTCACCTGTTGAACTGTTGTCTGTCATTTATGGTACTGCTTTTTGTCACCTGTAGTATTGTTTCTGTCTGTTGTACTGGTATATGTCACCTGTTGAACTGTTGTCTGTCATTTATGGTACTGCTTTTTGTCACCTGTAGTATTGTTTCTGTCTGTTGTACTGGTATATGTCACCTGTTGAACTGTTGTCTGTCATTTATGGTACTGCTTTTTGTCACCTGTAGTATTGTTTCTGTCTGTTGTACTGGTATATGTCACCTGTTGAACTGTTGTCTGTCATTTATGGTACTGCTTTTTGTCACCTGTAGTATTGTTTCTGTCGTACTGGTATATGTCACCTGTTGAACTGTTGTCTGTCATTTATGGTACTGCTTTTTGTCACCTGTAGTATTGTTTCTGTCGTACTGGTATATGTCACCTGTTGAACTGTTGTCTGTCATTTATGGTACTGCTTTTTGTCACCTGTAGTATTGTTTCTGTCGTACTGGTATATGTCACCTGTTGTACTGGTTTTCATTGTCTGTTGTACTGTTTTCTGTAGTGAGTTCTGTTGTCAGTTGTGCCATACTGCTTTATGTTGTCTGTTGTACTACTCTCTTTTATACTGCTTTCTTTAGTCTGTCTTGTGCAACTTACTTTCTTCAGTTGTACTGTTTTCTGTCATCCGTTGTACTGTTTTTTGTCAGTTGAACTGTTTTCTGTCGTCTGTTGAACTGTTTTTTGTCAGTTGTACTGTTTTCTGTCGTCTGTTGTACTGTTTTCTGTCATCTATTGTACTGTTTTTTGTCAGTTGAACTGTTTTCTGTCGTCTGTTGAACTGTTTTCTGTCATCTATTGTAATTTATTTTGTCATCTTTTTGTACAATACAGACATTAAAAATGATTTTTTTTTATTTACATGTTTGGATAGCATCTGTCATCAGCTGGTAGAGATACTGATCATTTATCATTTCATGATGATAAAAAAAAAAATGTATATATTGTTTGATAAAAATGTGTGCAGGTATCAGCCACCAAGTGTGGTTTGTTGCCAATATCCCAGGAGGCCTTGATATGCGGGAAAGTAAGTTACCATGACTACAACGGACTCTTGGTGGATCAGAATGAGAAGGACCAACTGGCCAGAAACCTGGGACCCTTCAACAAGGTGATTCTTCAGTGTGGCATAGGGCATCCTTTTTTTTTTTTTTTAACTAAAAAACCCCCAAAAAAACAGCTTTAAAAAAATCAAAACAAACAAAACAAACAAACAAAAAAACAAAAACAAAACCCAACAACCAAAGAAAAGAAAACAACAAGCAAAAACATGGAGATTTCAGATACACAGACACATACACACCCACCAAATCCTGAGGTATCTTGACGAATCTGGTCCTGTGAGAATCATCCTTTCCTAGTATTGTAAGAATTTTTACATTGATAATATCTAATGGTAAATGCTGGTTCTGTCCATGCTTAAGTATAACTTTGTGATTGTAGTGAAGGGAGGGGGTGGAGGGTACTGCCAGACTTCCAGTTCATGTGTTCATTTTCTCAAGGAGGCACCATTGCGTTCGCACAAATCCATATATGCTACACCACATCTACTTATTATTTATTGTTTGGTGGATCATGCCTTTTTTTAATATTCATTTTGTGAACACACTGGATTGAGTTGTTGTAATGTTTTATGTTATGTTTTATATCTGGGGCGCTTTTAGCAGCATTAGTACTGGATATCGTGCTATAGAAAAGTTATGAATTATTATTATTATTATTTAAGCAGATGCCTGACCAGCAGCAGTCATGTAAAATTTTGTGAATCGATTTTGTTCATGTTGTTTGGATTTGAAATTTTTTTTTTTATGTGCGCCCCTGTTTTTTAAAATTAGAATTTATTAATTATTTTTGTTTGTTCTTCTCTTCCTCATGTTTGTATTTGAAAAATGAATGAAAACGTTGGAATAAAAGAATGTTGGCATGTTCAGGTGATGTTCCTGAGGAATCATGGTGTGGCAGCCTGTGGAGAGAGCATTGAAGAGGCCTTCCACTATGCCTTCAACGTCATGGCCGCATGTGAAGCGCAGGTAGGTGGAAACTTCACTAACTGGTTTTTCCACTGAAGCAGTTTCAGTTTTCAGTTTCAAGGATGGGTTTAAGTGTGTGGACTGATCCCTGTGTGTGATCAATTTGGCACCCCATGTAACCGAGCATAAATAATGAACATATGTAGCAGTATGTTAATGATTTGGATACATGTAAAGCTGTACTGTGATTTTGGAATGCGTACAAGTTTGGTGTTTTTAATTTGTGGATTTAGTTTTTTTTCCTGAGACTAGTATATCACATGTAGGAAACACTGCATGCCATATTATCTCACCCAACCCATCGCAGCGGAAACCAACCCTGCACAGCCAGGCTCCACTAGATTGCCACTTACACATCATATCACACCACATCACATTGTGTCACACCACACCACATCTTGTCACGCCACACCACATTGTGTCACACCACACCACATCTTGTCACACCACATTGTGTCACACTGCACCACGTCTTGTCACACCACATCACATTGTGTCACACCACACCACATCTTGTCACACCACATTGTGTCACACCGCACCACATTGTGTAACACCACATTGTGTCACACTGCACCACATCTTGTCACACCACATCACATTGTGTCACACCACACCACATCTTGTCACACCACATCACATTGTGTCACACCACACCACATCTTGTCACACCACATTGTGTCACACCGCACCACATCTTGTCACACCACATCACATTGTGTCACACCACACCATATCTTGTCACACCACATCACATTGTGTCACACCGCACCACATCATGTCACACCACATTGTGTCACACTGCACCACATCTTGTCACACCACATCACATTGTGTCACACCGCACCACATCTTGTCACACCACATTGTGTCACACCGCACCACATCTTGTCACACCACATCACATTGTGTCACACCGCACAATATCTTGTCACACCACATCACATTGTGTCACACCGCACCACATCTTGTCACACCACATCACATCTTGTCACACCAAATCACATCTTGTCACACCACATCACATTGTGTCGCACCACACCACATCTTGTCACACCGCACCACATCTTGTCACACCACATCACATTGTGTCGCACCACACCACATCTTGTCACACCGCACCACATCTTGTCACACCACATCACATTGTGTCACACCGTACCATTGTGTCACGCCCTTCTCCCACCATGAATAATGAAAATGTCTAGGGATACATTAATTTCATGCAGACAGAACCCTCAGAAACATGACGCAGACATGCCTTTTTGTCTGTATTTGTTCTGGAAAATCAACTTAAATGTCACGCATAGTTGTTTCCTTTTTTGAAAGGGGGAGTTTGAAAAGGCTGTGAAATGATATATCAAACCAGCATGGCAAAAACGAAAACATGTGAGAACTACACTGATAACCACTTTTAACAGCAATTCAGGAGTTGTGTGCTCAGAATTTTGTTGTTGTTTTTCTGTTGTCTGTATACATGTGCTGATCCGTTACTTCTAGCAAATGTTACATGGTGTTATTGATAATTTTGGTTTGTTCAGGATTTTTGGAGGCTGTTGTATTGATATTAATAAAGAATGAGGCCAGGAGATCAAATGATTAACAAACAGTGAAGAGTGGTAACTCTCTCCATTGATAGATTTTAGGGTATACATTTGGAGTGATGGCTCAGTGGTAATGAATTTGCCTAGGATGTGAGAGAATCTGAGGGCGCGGGAATGAATCCCACATTCACCAGAATTTTCATCCCCTCCACTAGACCTTGAGTGGTGGTTAGAATGCTAGTCATTCGGAAGAGAGAATATATCGAGGTCCTGTGTGCAGCATGTACTTAGCGCACGTAAAAGAACCTATGGTAACTAACTGGTTGTGCCTGGCAAAATTCTGCAGAAAGATCCCCTTTGATTGTAAAAAGAAAACAACTCTTGAAGACAGAAAAAAAAAAAAAAAATGGTGGTGCTGCACTGTGATGACATGATCTCCCCAATGAGAGCAGCTTGAATTTCACCAGAGAAATCTGTTTTGACAAAAAACATAACAGAACACATACAGTGTCTGGTAATGTGAACGATGTATGTATGTATGATAATCGTGTCTGACTATGACCATGAGAACAGTAGAGGAGGCAGCTGCTGTCCCTGCTACCCGGGCTAGAAATTGATTTTAGTGGAGAGTGTCTTGCTCAAGTCAAACCCCCACTCTCTCGGCCAAGAGGGCTCTAGGACAGTTGGCGTTGGGATGGTCCCTACAGGTCAATTAGCCTTCAAGGCTGCAGCACTAAGAGCCAGTTCAATCTTGCCTTCCAGTTTGAAATTTTATAGTTCTTCACAAAAAAACTAAGCTGTGAATTGTGAATTCCCATGAACTCAGCATGACGTTGCAGTGTGTGTGTGTGCCAGGTGAAGAACTCAGCATGACAGTGCAGTGTGTGTGCCAGGTGAAGAACTCAGCATGACAGTGCAGTGTGTGTGTGCCAGGTGAAGAACTCAGCATGACAGTGCAGTGTGTGTGTGTGCCAGGTGAAGGCCATGTCTGTAGGCCTGGACAACCTTGTGCTGGTGGACAAGGAGACGCAGGAGAAGACCTTCAAGGTGGGCAGCCAAGGGGGAGGGGGCGCTGACACCTCAGGACGCAAGTGGCGCTGTGGAGAGCTGGAGTTTGAAGCCCTCATGCGCACTCTGGACAATTCAGTGAGTAGTGGCTGATTCTGTGGTTCTTTTATAAGAATGACGACAATGTACATTTGTATAGCGCCTGTTCTCTCTGCGAGTTCAGGGTGCTTTACACGAGAGGAAAAGTTACAAGTTACACCACTCACGACCACACTCTCCCCCTCTCTCATTCCTCATTATCGCAAAGTGAATTGAGAGACACGAGAAGCAGGAAACCAAGAGTGCTTACAGATAGGTTCTGAAAAGATGAGTTTTTAGTGAAGAGCGAAATGGTGGAAGGAGAGGATTGGGCCCTGCCTACCTATGCTGATCCCTAGATACATTTGATGTGAATTCACTGTCCAAATGGCTTAAAAGTTCATGCGGACCTAGTATTTTTTTATTGATTGTTTCATTATCTGTGGGGACCTAGTATTTTATGGACTGTTTGATTCTCAAGGGGACCTAGTATTTTATTGACTGTTTGATTCTCTATGAGGAACTGTTGACTATTTGATTCTTATGGAGACCTGTTGACCTAGTATTTTGTTGACTATTTGATTCTCTATGGGTATCTAGTATTTTGTTGACTATTTGATTCTCTATGGGTATCTAGTATTTTGTTGACTATTTGATTCTCTATGGGTATCTAGTATTTTGTTGACTGATTCTCTATGGGTATCTAGTATTTTATTGACTTGTTTGATTCTCTATGGGTATCTAGTATTTTGTTGACTATTTGATTCTCTATGGGTATCTAGTATTTTGTTGACTGATTCTCTATGGGTATCTAGTATTTTGTTGACTGTTTGATTCTCTATGGGGACCAAGTATTTCAGTGACTGTTGATTCTCTATGGGGACCAAGTATTTCAGTCACTGTTTGATTCTCTATGGGGGCCAAGTATTTCAGTGACTGTTGATTCTCTATGGGGGCCAAGTATTTCAGTGATTGTTTGATTCTCTATGGGGGCCAAGTATTCTAGTGACTGATTCTCTATGGGGGCCAAGTATTTCAATGATTGTTTGATTCTCTATGGGGGCCAAGTATTCTAGTGACTGTTTGTCTGGCCACATGGTGGCTTCCTCACAAACGTGGAATGGTGGTGCAGGGTTACCGAACAGGCCATGTGTACAAGCAGCCCCTGATGAAGCAGGAGAAGAGGGAGAGGATCAACAGCGATGTGGAGGTGCCCCCTGCCTCCAGCTCCTTCACTTATGTGTTTGACGGCGACTATGAACACTCCAAATACGTGTAAGTTTGTTTGTTTGCTTGACTGTTCATTTGTGTGTGCGTTTTTCTCTGTCTTAAAGTGTGGTGTGATTATTTTTTGTGATTGTTTCTTCATATATGCATTTTTTTTCTCATGTATGGTGTATTTGTTTTCTCTGTCTTAAAGTATGGTGTAGTTATCGTTATTATTTTATTGTGTAATATATACTAGCCTGAATATCCAGAATACTGTTGCATATATTTTTATCTGCCAGTATTATTACAAGGCCTCAGGTTGTTTGTTGAAATAGGATCCTTTTCTTTTTCTTCCCCCCCCCCCCCAATCTTAAATTATGGTATATCTCTGTTACATTTGTATGAGCATTGACATTAAAGTGTAAACCCTAGTACTTACTTGAAAGTGATATGATGTAAATTGAGAAGTGAAATTGAGAATGATCTGATGTTCTGACTCTTCTTTTAGGTAAATCATTTTCAGCTGATCCCATGGTTATAGTCATGTTATCGTTGTACCCTTTGTCCAGCCAGCCATGAACGTTGCATCAGGGCTATCACTGCAGGCCCCTAATCTCTCCCCTGTTGCAGTTAAAGGCAATATTTGAAATAAAGGCAATATTTGAAATAATCTTGTGTCATATGAGTTCATCTTTCTTTGGCAATTTGTCAGTAGTTCACTCCTGTCTTCTTGATTTGAAGAAGTATTCAGATCTCTAGTCTGTGATCTGTAAAGGAACTTGTGGTTTCTGCCTCATTTTCGTTCCCAGATTCTTTCATTTTCAGGTACCATTGGATCAATATTAGAATACTTTCTGCTCTGAGATGGCCCTGAGCGGTTGGCTAACATATTAGGTGGAGATCCTTTACCAATGAATTTTGAGTGCTGTATCGGGGAAGGCAAAACAGAGTGTGGCCTTTTGACAGTGGAATGGTTGTGTGGAAATGCCTTGTTCAGAAGGGGTGTGTCTGTTTCAGCTCCCCCATCAAACTGGCCATGGAAAGACAGAAGCAGGCCTACAAGGCTGGGTGGTTGACCTCACCCAACGTCTACAAAAAAGAGGAGATTGAGGAAATCGGCACCACTACACCCAAGAAAATCACCAAGGTGGGTTGTGTCAGCAGTGATCAGAGGGCTGCGTGATCTACTGTGATTTGAGTGCATACATTGTTTCTAAATTGTGATGTGAGTGAGGACTTTATTTCTGGGCTGTAAATTGAGTTCTGACATTGTATCTAGACTGTAATTTGAGTGCAGACATTGTTCCTGGACTGTAATTTGAGTTTTAACATTGTTCTTGGACGGTAATTTGAGTGCAGACATTGTTCCTGGATGGTAATTTGAGTGCAGACATTGTTCCTGGACAGTAATTTCAGTTTTAACATTGTTCTTGGACGGTAATTTGAGTGCAGACATTGTTCCTGGATGGTAATTTGAGTGCAGACATTGTTCCTGGACGGTAATTTGAGTTTTAACATTGTTCTTGGATGGTAATTTGAGTGCAGACATTGTTCCTGGATGGTAATTTGAGTTTTAACATTGTTCCTGGACGGTAATTTGAGTGCAGACGTTGTTCCTGGACGGTAATTTGAGTTTTAAAATTGTTCCTGGACGGTAATTTGAGTGCAGACATTGTTCCTGGACAGTAATTTGAGTGCAGACATTGTTCCTGGACGGTAATTTGAGTTTTAACATTGTTCCTGGACGGTAATTTGAGTGCTGACATTGTTCCTGGACTGTAATTTGAGTGCAGACATTGTTCCTGGACGGTAATTTGAGTGCAGACATTGTTCCTGGATGGTAATTTGAGTGCAAATATTGGTTCTTGACAGTAAATTGAGTGCAAACACAGTACCATGGACTGCAGATTGAATGCAAATATTTCTTCCCCACAGTGGGTACAAGATGGAGAGACGCGAGAGCAGAGGTCCACAGCAATCAGAGTGGAGAGCGCAAACCAGTTTGCTCCACAGGGCAGCAATCCCAAGGAATTCAAAGAGAAGCAGAAAAGTGTAAGTGGATATTGGATCTTCTTTCATGGTTACATCTTGGTATCTTGGTTTCTGTGATGACTGTCTTTCAATAAAGGAAAATTCTCCCCAAAGTACTGCCCTGTCCTTGGTTTTTCATGACAGTACTTTGAAGAGTGAGCAGAAAGAAAAAAAATCAGAGAAACAAACAAAAAGACATCTGTTGCATTTTACGACAGAAAAGGGAGGGTTGGGAGCGGGATAACTGCAGGACAGTTGTGTGCATAAATACTTATTATATTGCATTGCATTTTTGTTGGTTTCTTCTTCTGTTATTCTTTCTTACTTTTTTTTGGTAGTTTTATATATTGACTTTAAACTAAAAGGAGTTGACAACTTTTTGTTTCTTAGTTAAATCAGTGGGACCAGCCCTTTGTTCACTTGCTTTCTTTTATGAGTGTTGAGTGCCTGGACACTACTCATGGGAATGGTTAAGACTGTCTTACTAGAAGTAGTGCCTCTTGACTACTACAGGGATTTGGTGATGGGGATGAATGAGGGGTAAAGGAGAGAAATGCCATCTCTCACAGCGTTTCTTGCTCCTGAAGTGGACACTTTAACCTGTCACTTCTCCCAGTATTTTACAGGGAAAACAAACTGGAAACCACCCAACAAAAGAAAACACATAGCAGGTGTGTGACATGTTGATGATAACCATGTAAAAAAAATGTCACATTTATCCCGTGTGACATTTTGTTGGTGAACTTCAGAATGAATGTCATGATGAGGAGATCTGACATTGTGTTCACAACCTTTTCAAAGAAGGTCGTGTCATTCATGTGTGACATTTTGTTTGTACCCTTTTGAAAAATGTCATGTTGAACTGGATGTAACATTTTGTATGTCGTTAACTATTTATTTGTGCAAAAAGGCTGTGTTTTTCTTCTGTTGCTGGAAAGTGTGTTGCTTGTGACATGTGTGATGCAGTGTTTTGCAGTTTATGTAATTGTGGAAAGAAACTTTTATGTGTGTGTAGATTTTGTGTGTGAGTATGCATGTGAATTTTTATGTGTGTGTGTTAACTCGTTTTGGATATATCTGTGTGTCTGTTTGTTTTTAACTGGGTAAGTGCATCTATGACTTATTTAGTGATGGATTTTTATGTTGTTACAGATAAGGAAGGATTACTATGAAGAGAAAGTGTCTGCTGGCCCACAGTCCAAGATCCTGGATGGCATTTCAGCTTGGGATGAGATGGCAAAAACAAAGGTATGTGGCAAAGAAAAGAAACACTTACTTTTCCTTTTGGTAGACGGACCAGTTTTTTTTCCATCAAGTACACCTAGTTTCAGTCATTACTTCCTTTCTGGTACCACTTTGTTTACCGACCAGAACAGTGACATGGATTACAGGATCTGTAGGATGTGTATTTGACCTTCAGTTTGTGTATGCACAGCACACAAAGGTGGATTAAGGCACTAGCAGGTCCATACATATATTGATTTTGGAGGACGGAGAAACACAAATGACCAACTCATAATTCACCAAGCACTGCTGCTAGGCTTGAACCAGTGACATTGGTGGGGAGTGCAGTGCTGTCATTTGTCTGTCAGGACCATCAGGTCTTGTGACCGTGCTTTGTCCATTCCAGCCACTGTTATTGTTTTTGTTTTTATTTCTGCAATATATCCCCGCTCCCTATGTCCAGTTCGTCCCCCATTCTCCATACCCATTGTATGAGTGTATATGGGTGTGCTGAAATGAATGAATGCCTGCGTGTCTATATCATTTTGTTGTGAAAAGACAACCAAGGAGAAAAGAAAAGAATAGAATTCAATAGAATGTGTCTTGATTACCAAGTGTACCAGTATTGCAAGGAATGTTGCAGAGGATAATACATAAAAGGTACAAACATGAATCATAAGTCATATACAAACACAAATTCAGTAGGGTTTTATGCACACATGCACATACATATGAGTGTTTATGCTTATGCACACTCATTCACACCCATGCCCCCCCAACCCCATCCCCACCCCCCACCCCCACCCCCATACAGCATATCAGTGCTTACACATACTTGACTGTGTGCCACACACTGCACATGGCAGAAGAAGAAGAATGGTTTGTGCTGTGTCAGGACGGGGAGCAGACAGTGGTGGTGGGCGCGGCATCCAAGGGCATCATCCAGCGTGACCACCAGCACAACGCTGTGGTCTACCGCTCCTATTACGCCGCCAACCCCTTTGAGAACATGACGGAGGAGGAGATTGATGCCTACAAGCAGGGACTGGAGCAAGGGAAGCAGCAGGGAGAAGAGCCTGGTAAGGGAACAGACCCACCCCCTCCCCACCAGAAAAAAAACCCAACCAACCAACCAACCAACCAACCAGAAACATTGTAACTGTGCTTGTTTGTAACAGGGAAGCGGGCGTCATTCCTGAACCAGGACAGTGTCATTGTGTTGTCTCTTTGTTTTAATCCATTCAGCCCTTGGTAGTTTACAGCCTTAACAAGCTTCCTTGCCATACTGATGGAGATAAATATAGGAAATATTCTGAAATCAACCATTTTCCCCCAAAAAAATTGATGTGTGGACACAGCTGGAAATACTGTAGAAGTTAGTTCCCTTTGCTTGCAGTTAATGCCATTTTCACTTTGAGTTATAGTAGATGTGTGGTGTGTGTGCGTGTTAATGTGTGGAAGGGGTGTGGAGTGGTGGTGGAGTTGTATTGGGCAGCAAGGCGTTGAGCTGTGAGCATTGTACTGTCTATTCCCAGCTCATGCATACTCTCAGAAGCATGCACAACATACAGTACACAATACAACATTGCAGCCAGTACATGGATTCAACCCTTGCTCTAGAAGCATAACCTGCGTGGCCTTTTTCTGATTTTTACATATAACATCTTTTAACTCAAATAATAGAAATCTGACTGATCATTCAAATCCGGTTACATCTTTTAACCCCAATAATAGAGAACTATCGGATCACTGAAATCCAGTCAGACACTACAAGTGTTGCTTACAGAAGACATCCCAGCACCCGAGGGTCAGCTGATCTCATCGGAGGAGCGGAGGCAGAACATTGAGCGGTCGCGGGAGGAAACACAGGAGGATACACAAGAGGACACAGAAGGTGAGTTCATCACAGGCATGACCTCACTCTGGGTGCTTGTCTTAACCCTCTGTTGTTGTACTGGTCCTCTTTTGTGTTCAGGATCAGTATTTTTTTTTATATGGAATTTTACCTTTCTTTTACCATTTCGCCTCTATCCATACTGTGAAATTTCTTGTGTTGTCATTTTGTTAAACACGGCATGTTCATTGCTGTTGTGATACTTGTTGATAACCCTGAGTGTTTTTTGATGTTGTAATACTTGCTTGCTAATTTCTTAAGACTCGTTGTTGTGGTCTAAATGTACTGTCGTTTTGTGGAAAGAATGTTGGTGTTGTTTTGTTTTGTGAGCTTTGTACCTGCATTGTGAGTGCTTGGTTATAGGTATGGATCATAGGGAACTGTGTGATTTATCTTCATTATTCTGTTTGGCAGTAAAGTTATGAAGGGGATTGAGAGACTGGATTTTGCATGTGGCTATTTGTGAATCCATGCAAACATGCATGTGCGACACCTTTGTAGGCACATGGTACTGGTCTTTGATCTAGTCCTTGTCAAACATGGCATAGTTGTTGGCCCCAGAGTGCATTTTGTTGAAACCCAGGATTAGCTCAAGATTACAACACAGTTATAGACTGTTACAGAATACTTGTTGTTGAGCCTCAAGGTAAGACCAAGATTACAATATGGCTATATATAGTGTATCCAGTCTTCAAATGCAGTGCCTGACTGGCTACAGTGAGAACATAAACACTGTTGAAAATTCAGAAGTCAAAAGCACAGATCACTGTATGATAGCACAATTAGAAAAGCTTGTGGGCATGATAGATTTTGCATTACTTGTATTTCGTCAGATGCAGTACCCCTGAAAATGGAATAGTTGTGTGAAATGCTTGTTTTGAACCTTGTGCAAGTTGTCTGAAGTGCTTGTTTTGAACCTTGTGCAAGTTGTCTGAAGTGCTTGTTTTGAACCTTGTGCAAGGTGTTTGAAGTGCTTGTTTTGAACCTTTGTGTCTTTGTTGTCTTTTTGTGGTATTTGCACCCGTGTGGAAAGTGGATGCATGAGTTTGAACCTGTCATGTGTTGCTTTTTTACCCCCCAGCTCCCAGTGTTTTGGCCACAGTGTTGTGTTTGTGTGTCAAAGTGGAGTGGCAGTAACACAGACTTTGAGGTGTTTGTGAAGTTGTCAGCATTTGCATGTTGTGTGCCGTAGCTGAGAGGTGCATGTTTTGTTGTAGTGAAGAGAGCACAGCCAGTGTCCCCTGTGCCGGTTGTCAGTGATGAGAATGCACTGAGAAAGGAGAGCAGCAGCAGTGTTTCACCGCCTTCCTCTCCCAAAGGTAATCACTGCGTCTACATTCACAGATTGTAGACTACACTTGACCTGTGTATGTGCAGTTGATCACGTTTTGTCCAGGGAGGACTTTAATGTCTTACGTAGTTCTAGAATCTTACTTTCTACTAACTGTATTTTCATAATAGAAAAACCCCACACAAAGAACATTGAAAACACAGGAATCATTTGACAGTAGATTTTTTTTAAAGCAGACATAGTTTGACTGTAGTTGATTTTAAAGCAGAAATTCCCCCTTTTTTTATATATAACAATTTAACATTTGTTGAGCAACTGGTGGACTTGTATCTTTATTCAACTGTTGTACTGTGTTCACAAGCAGTAGATTTTTTTTCTGCAATACATGTATAAAGGTTCTCTTTCTGTGTGTGTGTGTGTGTGTGTGTGTGTGTGTGTGTGATCTTTCTATTTAGATTTTGATGTGATGAAATTAAAATGTTTTGTCCATTGCCCTTTGTGCATCAGTAGTGAGATTAGTTTCACTCAGTACATGCTGTGTGGATGTAGAGCTGGGAAGTATGGATTTAAGATTGCGGTTTTGCGTTTTGTGCAGCATGTTTGTCTCTGATGAATGCATGTGTGCATTGAAATGCATCGGTTTTGTGCTGATCTGTTTTCTGTACTTGCGACATGTGCTTGTTCTTGTTATGAGTTTGAAGTGTTGAAGCTTGGTAGTATACCTTTGGGGCTATGTTAGGAGCTTGTCACAGTCTTTTAGGCTGATTCAAAGTGATGATAAATTTCTGATTTTGATTTTTCTATTTGGATGTTCCACAGAATCTTGTTTTGTTTTGTTTCTCTGTTTGGTTGTCTCTTTGTTTTGTAACTCTAGGGTCTCATATGTTACTTATTATTTTTGGGTCTCATATGTCAGTTGTTACTTTAGGGTCGCTTATGTTACTTAGTCTTCCACTGTCTGTCTCTGTTGACACCTGCAGCCTGCAGTCTGTGACAGCATGTAGAGATCAAGCAGGACTAGGTGTTTTTGTGTTGCTTGTGTTGTGTGGCCCCCCCGCTGTCCCAACCCCTGGACACTTAGTGTTTGTGTTGGTGACTGACAGAGGCCCAGGCGGTGAGTGCACAGTCTGCTTCCCTCCCCTTAGCCCCCAGTCTGGAGGAGCTGGGCCTGGGGGGACTGGTGGACACCGTGATGCAAGCGGTCATGGCCTCTGCTCTCTCCTCCTCTATCAGGGAGCAACTCTGCTCTCCAAATCACTGTCCCACACGCCCCAGTCAGGACCTAGCACCTCCCAGCACTGTCCCCACACACTGTTCCCATCCACCTCCTGTTCCTTCAGCAGAGCCAAGCCAGAGAGTTGTTAGCACAGAGCATGGTTCAGCCTGTGGTGAAGTGGTCAAGACCACTGTAAAGACCAGTGAACAGCAGGTTGATGTTCCTGTGAGTAAAACTGAGCTATCCCAGGCTCCGCAAATTATGACAATGCAGCTGGAACCCACCAAACTGTTCCAAGGGAAACCAGGGGATGGGGTGATGAGAATTTCTTTCTCCATCCAATCCAAAGTGACACGGCGGAGAGGCAAAGGGCCGAAGTCTTCATGGCCTGTAGAAAATGTCACCATTGTGCAGTCTCAGCCCGAGGTCATGATGGTGCAGCCCTCAGAAAGTCACCCACCCAAAGTTCTCCAAGAGCAGCAAAACGTTGTCCTTGTTCCATCAGTAAAAGAAGAGCCAACCATCAGTGTACCTGTCAGTCCAACTTACCGGCAGAAACCATCCAAAAAGCATTTCCATTCTTCCAGCAAACGTCAAGGATCGACCAAGCTGGCCAAGCCTAAAAAGAAGTTCTCTCGATGGTCACGAAGAGGTTTGACCCATCCACTGTCCCCTGTAAAAGAGGAGTTCTTGGAAGGAGAAGACATCCTGGAAGCTCTGCTGGCACGGCAGAATGTTGAGGTGGATACAGATGAAAGTCTGGAAGAGTTGTTGCTTATGACTGATGACTATAAGGAGAACTTTGTGCCTGAAGGGCAATCAGAGAAATGTCAGACCTCATCCTCAGCCGACAGAGCAGCTCCTATTGCCACAGTGGAGGATCTGGATGAGAGTGGCTCTCTGACCCCTGTCCATGCCCAAAGAGAGAAGCCTCTGGCAGAACCCGTTTTTATTGTCCCTAAGGCTGCGGTGATTCACCCCTCACGCGACTACCCTGTTCAGTGTCATTACTTGTCAGCTGCACCCCCTCCCTGTCCACCTGAAGAACAACAGTCAGCAAATGATGAGTCCAGTGCATTGATCAAGGAGACTGAGGAACCTGATAGAAAGATCACATACATAGAAGAAGAGCTAAAATTTGCTGATGAGGAAATGTCTAGCACCTTCCCAGAAGCCTCTGATGGAGACATAGCGCCAAGGAAGCAGGAAGAGGGTGTGGGAAGTGCTGGGCCACTTCCTCCAGCTTCTGGTTCCATGGACCATGTCCAAGAGAAACTGGAAACACAGATAACAAGTGAAGCACTGCCTGACTTGTGCCCCTCAAGCCCTGAAGCCCCTGTGAAGGAAGATCAGAACAGCTCTGTTTCTCCAAGTGCAGATCAGCCTGAGTCAGCTTATGATGAAACAGAAAAAGCACAAGAGCTGACTGTGGAGACAGCTGATGATGTTGAGTCATGTTCACTAGTTGTGGACACTGGTCCTGACATTGACATTGCACCAAAGTTTTCAGTTGGTCCTGTTCTTACAGCTCCATTAGCTGCTCAGGAAGAGGACTTCAGTGATATTCCAAGTGACGCCATCAGTTCTGCTGCTGATGAAAAGACCAAGACTGCATTGTTCCAATCTGATTCAGCATCTCTGGAGAACTCTCCGATAGTAAACAGCCCTACTTCGGATGGGTTCCCCCCTGAACCCATCTATAGGGAGCTGCACAGGGTGCGCAGCCTGGAGGGGGATTTGGATGAGCCAGGCAGTGTGCAGAGACGGCTGAACAAGGGCCATGGTGCAGTGCGACGTGCTCAGAGTGTGGGGCCAGCCCTCGACAGCTTGGCGGGAAAGAACCGCAATGTGGCGGTCATAGACGCTGTGCTGCACACCGTCACCATAGACCCTGCCAAAATTGCCCAGTCAGGGCAAGACGTGGCCACCTACCTTGCTGGGGCATCTGAGCAGACGTCCATGTCCAGTGACCAGAAGAAGAGATGGACATTGATGGACAGTGTGTCCAAGTCCTTGGAAACACTGGACGTGAAGGATCTGGCCAAGGAAGGGTCCATGATCTACGGGAGGTCCCTGAAAATCCACATTCAGGACGGTAACATTCCTCAAACATCCACACCGTCTGAAACAAAAGTAGAATCTTCAGGAAACATACCGGAGGATTCCAGTGGCAAAGAACAGGCTAGCCTGAAAGGCTCCCAGTTGTATAAAGATGATGTAGTGATCATCACCAAGACTCCAATGGAATTTTCAGCCATCTCACCTCAGATGAAAAAGGATATATTGGAAGAGGAGGGCCCATTGGTGACAAGTTCCCCAAAACTGGGCCGACGAAAAGAAGGCTCTTTCAAGAAGTACCAGTCCAAAATGGGCAAATCAGAAGAAACACTGCTAGAGGTTGCCCCTCTGTCTCCAGAGCGAACACACCAAACCGCCACAAGATCCAAAAGTTTCCCAAAGAACTATGGACTGATTAAGAATCGATCACGAGAAGCACTCTTGGATGATGAGCCTTCACTGCAAAAGACAGACAAAGAACGAGAACTGAAGACCAGCTCACACAGCATGGATGAAGTTTCTGACCGCAGTAGACACAGAAAGAAATCCCGCCAAGCTCGAAAGAGTGACCCGACTTTCTCATACAGTACTCAGGATACCCCATCACCGTCTGATAACTTCCATACAAACAGCCTTGGAAGAAGACGGTCAGAGGAGCTGTATCGAGATGACATACCTGCTGCTGCCAAATCTTCTGACAGTGTGGATCGGAGTGGAAAAAACAGAGAGGATAGGGATGAATCCCACAGGCAGAGGAGAAGACAGCTGTCACCAGAAGCAGGCAGAGAACAGCCAAGGAGGAGGAGTCGCCACAGGGAGGAATATATGAAGGAGAAGGAGGAAGGGTTCAGGGAGGACACAGTGGGAACACGGAACTCAGGGTCAGAGAGGAAGAGGAGGACGCATGAAAAAGAACGCACAGAGGAGAAAGAAACTGTTTTGGATGACGAGCTGGTAGGAAAACGGAGTTCGGAGAGAGAGCACAGGAGGAAGAGGGGGTATGAAAAAGAAAACACAGAGGAGAAAGACACTGTAATGGGTGACGAGCCAGTAAGAACACGAAGCTTGGGGAGAGAGCGTAGGAGGAGGAGGAGGGATCATGAGATAGAAAACACAGAAGAGAAAGAAGCTGGCAATAGAGACGAGCCAGTAAGAACGAAGAGCTCGGAGAGAGATCGAAGGAGGAGGAGGGGTCATGAAGAAGAAAACACAGAAGAGACAGAAACTGTTAAGGAAAACAAGCCAGTAAAAATGCGGAGCTCAGAGAGAGAGCGAAGGAGGAGGAGGGGTCATGAAGAAGAAAACGCAGAAGAGAAAGAAACTGTTAAGGAAAACGAGCAGGTAAAAATGCGGAGCTCAGAGAGAGAGCGAAGGAGGAGGAGGGGTCATGAAGAAGAAAACACAGAAGAGACAGAAACTGTTAAGGAAAACAAGCCAGTAAAAATGCGGAGCTCGGAGAGAGAGCGAAGAAGGAGGAGGAGTCATGAAGAAGAAAACGCAGAAGAGAGGGAGGTGGCTTTGGAGGATGAACCGGTAAGAAGGCAGAGCTCAGGGAGAGAGAGGCAGAGGAGGAGGGGTTATGAAGATGAAAACACAAAAGAGCAGGGGGCGGGTTTGGAGGAGGAGCCTGTGGGAAGGCGGAGCTCAGACAGGGAGAGATGGAGGCGGCGAAGAGACACAGAAGAAACATCCGACGCATCCGTGGATAAATCTGAGGACAGGGGGCAGGAAAGGGTGGGAAAAGAGACACACATTGATGAGAACAAAGAACAGAGGACACTGAAGAAAACCGAGGCACAGATCGATGAAGAAATCACTCCCCCACCTCCTCCAAGCACAGATTGGCAAGACACTGAAGACTTTCCTCCTCCTCCTCCTGATCTGTATGACTATGAGAATGAGGAACAGATGGAGACAGTTTTGGATGACGCTGACCCCGTAAATAATTCCCAAGATGAAAACTCACAGCTGCCAGCCTATCCAGCCAAGGACAGTCATTATTCTGAAAGAGTTGAAGAGGAAGACGAAGAGAAACAATCCGTTCATTTGAGACGACCCAGGGAAGAAGAGGAAGATGAAGAGAATAGACCCCCACGTGTGAGACGACCCAGGGAAGAAGAGGAAGATGAAGAGAATAGACCCCCACGTGTGAGACGACCCAGGGAAGAAGAGGAAGATGAAGAGAATAGACCCCCACGTGTGAGACGACCCAGGGAAGAAGAGAAAGATGAAGAGAATCGACCCCCACATGTGAGACGACCCAGGGAAGAAGAGGAAGATGAAGAGAATAGACCCCCACGTGTGAGACGACCCAGGGAAGAAGAGAAAGATGAAGAGAATCGACCCCCACGTGTGAGACGACCCAGGGAAGAAGAGAAAGATGAAGAGAATAGACCCCCACATGTGAGACAACCCAGGGAAGAAGAGAAAGATCAAGAGAATCGACCCCTACGTGTGAGACGACCCAGGGAAGAAGACGATAATGAAGACAGTCGACCCCCACGTGTGAGACGACCCAGGGAAGAAGACGATAATGAAGACAGTCGACCCCCACGTGTGAGACGACCCAGGGAAGAAGACGATAATGAAGACAGTCGACCCTCACAAGTCCGAAAACCACAGACTGAAAAAGCCAGAGAGACAGAGCTGATCTCCACTGACAAGAGCACACTAAACACTGTTGAAGATGAGGTTGAACTGAGGAACATGAAACGTGACAGGAAGCCAGCAGCAGAAGAAACCACATTCATGTCCTCCTTCAAACAGCCGGTGCGCAGCAGTCAGACACTGGGAGAAGACTTCCCCTCGCTGTTGGTTAAATCAGATTGGTCAACTGCGGCAGTCACGGAGAAAGGGAGGTCCAAAAAAGACAGCAAAACGGAGGAGCGGACAAGCCCACTAGAACCAGAAGGCACCGTGCCTATTGCTGGTAACTTAGACAATTTGGAATACAGTGATGAGACTTCCTCCAAACATGATGAGCCGGAGCCGCCCACTCCCAGTGAAGAAGAAAAGCCCAAGACGTCCAGAGCGCGTCAGAGAGCAGAGCGCCGACGTAGGAAGAATACAGATGATGACAAGGAAGCGTTCGGAACAGATGTTTCAAGCCATAGAAGTTCCAGACACAGTTCAAGAGATGACCTGACTCGTCAGGACAGCCACGGTTTCAGAGAACCGAGAGACCTTAAGAGCAAGAGAAATTCAGCAGAGAGTGAGAGATCCAGAAATATTGAAGGAAGCAGAGTGTCAAAAGACCGAGACACCAGAGCCTCAAGAGACAGTCTAAGTACACACCATCAAGCTTCAAAAGAAAACCTTTCAAGAAGAGCAAGTCGAGACTCTGAACTGGCTGACACAGATATTATGAGTTTTGACCAAGAGCCAGGAAGAGGTCGGGGAGACAGCAGTGGCAGAAACCTTGACAAGGGGGGAAGTGAAGTGGAAAGTGAACGGCCCAGATCAGAGGGACGTGTGCGAGGAAGAAGAAGTGGTCACAGTGACAGGCCCAGAAGGAGCAACAGGCTGGATGAAGAAGACAGGCAGCCCACTGTCCCTCAGATTAGAGTGCAGACAGCATCCCGAGAGACCCTGGATGAAGACGATTTTGCCCCCCCTATTCCTCCAAAGCAGCACAGGTCCATGGAACGTTTGTCAGAAATGGACCGGGCATCGCGCAGATCCATGGAACGTCTGTCAGAAATGGACCAGCTTCCACGCAGATCCATGGAACGTCTGTCAGAAATGGACCAGCCTCCACGCAGATCCATGGAACGCCTGTCAGAAATGGACCAGCTTCCACGCAGATCCAGGGAACGTCTGTCAGAAATGGACCGGGCACCGCGCAGATCCATGGAACGTCTGTCAGAAATGGACCGGCCTCCACGCAGATCCATGGAACGTCTGTCAGAAATGGACCGGCCTCCACGCAGATCCATGGAAAGCCTGTCAGAAATGGACCAGGGGCCGCGCAGGTCAAGGTCAAGGGAAATGCTAGATGTGCGTGATTCGCAAGACATGCCTCCTGATCTACCTCCAAAGAAAAATAAAAAGACCTTGTCTTGTGTCAGTGCGCATGATGGAGAAAGCAATGTTAGCTCAAAAAAAGAAAAGAAGTCCAAAAATCGTTCATCATCAAAAGAACAGAAAAAAATGCCTCCTCCTCCTGCTCTTCCTGCATCTGAAGAACATTACGGTGAAGAACCGAGGAGACGGAGAGGTCGTCCAGATTTTAATCATCTGAAGGTTCCTGGTGATTCATTCCACAGAGAAAGGTCATTTGACACGTCAGTTGAAAAAGACAGGAAATCACGTGGTTCACAGGAACCAAGAGACACCAATAGTTCATACCCACACTACGATGACACAGATGTGTTTGATGGGGCAGCACATCAAGAAAGAAAAAATCACACAGCAGCGGAAGACGGGAATGACTCTCCCACTCACACTCCCCGCCCAGCTCGAAAGATTTCAACAAGCAGTCATGGTTCCGCGGCAAGAATCGCCCGATCTGTGTCCTTTGATGACGGTTACACACCCACGATGTCCCACCCACCACATCATGACAAGTCAAGAGAATCGCTGGCCAGTGAGGCTTCATTCCACTCCACCAGCTACAGACCGCGGTCCTACTCTGGAGCGAGTGAGACCAGTCTGGCCAGTAATCCTTT
Organism: Babylonia areolata; assembly: GCF_041734735.1. Taxonomy (NCBI): domain Eukaryota; kingdom Metazoa; phylum Mollusca; class Gastropoda; order Neogastropoda; family Buccinidae; genus Babylonia; species Babylonia areolata. The sequence goes on from NC_134877.1 coordinate 53,860,386, forward strand.
GACCTATGAACCATGGCGGGCCAAAGCCGCTGCTCAGCGACAGCATGCCAGATCTCACAGATCTCGGTCACAGGGAGAGCCCACATACAGCGCGAATGCTGGTCGTCGACGCAGGTCCCGAACCCCATCTGCGGGAGATGTCAATCGGTTGTATCAGCCCCGCAGCACCCGGTCTCGACCCTCCATCCCCGATGCCCCCTCCAGAACCCCTGCCCCATCTGGCCGATACAAATCGCGCAACCCCCCTCTGATTGCTGATGACAGCTTCTCTGATTCATACGGCCATGGCTATGGCGGTGGTAAATGTTTTCTTTTTCCTTCTTTCTTTCTGTACTCCCTCCCAACCCTGCATGCCTGTTCAGTATCGTGTCCTCAAGACTGCCTCCTTCTCAACTTTTCTAGCTGGCATGTACACAGGAGAGAGATTAGTGGCCAGTGTGCATTTATCACCATGATTAACCTGTAGCCAGAGGTGTGGCTTGTTGTTTGCAGTCTGAAGCTTTTGTTGTGTGCATTTCTCTCCAAGCCGTGGGATGCTAGTCAGGAGAAAGGGGTGGGAATGGGTGACAAACTCCACGTGTCTTTTGATGAATGTTTTTATAGTTTCATTGGCGACATCAATCCCAACCAGTTAGTTGTAGAAGGATACCCTGAGAAGTTGCTCACAAATAACCAGTGGGTGCTGTACAACAGGTGCCACTGTTACAGATACGGCATGAGATAACGGTTGTCTGATACTTTGTTAAGGAGGAGGCTTTCCTTGGAGAACATGGACTGTTTCCTGCAGTAAAAAAGAAAAGCCATTAACAAACACTGTATTCGATTGATGCTATGGATATGGTGTGTATATTGTTGATATATTGAAGCACTGCTGACTACCCTTGATGATACATTGTAATCTGGAAGAGAATGGTATTGCAAAAGCTGATATATATATATATATACAGTATATGTGTGTGTGTTGTGTGTGCAAACAATAAAAAAACAAGGAAGGACTGACCAATTCATCTGTATTGTCACACTTTGTTAACTCTTAACCAGATGGGTGGGATGCTAATACCCAGTGATTTTTTTTTCAGCAAGAGCAAGCACCAGTCATTGTGATCAGATATGAAGAGTAATTACTGCTGATAGAGAACTTTGCTGTTTAAAAGGTGTTAAAATGCTATCAGCTCTGTAAAAACGACAATAGTGTGGACTGAAACAAACTGAATTGTCATTATTACTTCATTCTTTGTTTTGATCTAGTTATGTGATGTGTGTGTGTGTCTGTGTCTTTGCGTATGACTGTGTGTACATAAAATCAATTGTTACAACTTATGACAACTGTAGTCTGTATGTATGTGTGCATTGTTTGTGTGTTCTATAAAGTAGCTTCTGCCTGCCAGATGCTGAAAGTTTCAGCTGGCATTTGTGGGGCACTTTTTTTCTTTTTTTTTCTCAATCACTGTATGTATCACTGTGTGCACTTCACTGTTCCCCCTGAAAATCCCCTGTGGAATATCAGCATTTTTCTTGTTATACCAGTAGTTACTGGTTTTATTGATAGCTAATTATAGGAACTTATCTAGAAATTTGACTAAGGTAACTTAACTATGAATATAACTACATGTTTGATACTTGTAATTGTGGATAATGAATTAACCCAGAAGTTTGATGCGGGTAACAGTGAAATCTTAATGTTAGTCAGAAATATATTTCAGATGAATCTTGGTAAGTATGTCCTCATACTCCATGTGTGCAGAATCATACAATTAATTGATTTTTTTAAATAAAAAAAAAAAGGTTTTCTTTTAAACTATTGTAAAGGCATAAACTGGCTTTATTGTAAAATTCACAACTGATACTTTCTGGGTTGAAGCAAACAGGGTGTATACTACTCCAACTGAGTACTTTTTGGTGACTTGCTGTTTGAGAATAAACTTTTGTTGACTCAGTGTTTGAGAATAAATCATCACACTTTGAGTGATAAAGAGAGAGAGAAAAAAAAGAAAACTCCACTTGTCAAGAATAATATATGAATTACAAAATAATTATTGATATAAAATGAAATAAAGTATCTTACTATCAGGCAACATAGCACGATAGCAAAAGAACCAAGCATAACAGGGGAAAAGGAAATTACTTGTGTGTATGCTCTCAAAGAATACGCAGTTTGTGCAACTACCTTTCCTTTGTGCAGTCTTATCTTGCATGCTTTGTGGACCCCAACTTAAGTTCTTAATTTTTTTCACTGGGGTCATCCACAGGCTGTCAGGATTTTTATACTCTTCTAGTTGAGTGTACCACCTGGGGTATGGAAGGACCAAGCTGATTTCTCTTTCCTGCAGTTGTTCAGCTGGAATGGGTTGAGATGGAGCCAAGGTGATAATCTGTTTCTTTATGGAGGCTTTGGTTGTTTGATAGTGTATCTGAGGGTTTGGTTCATTTGATAGTCTGTTTCTTTTGAGGAGGCTTTGGTTCATTTGATAGTCTATTTCTTTTGAGAAGGTTTTGGTTCATTTGATAGTCTGTTTCTTTAGAGGAGGCTTCTTTGAGGAGGCTTTGGTTCATTTGATAGTCTATTTCTTTTGAGAAGGTTTTGGTTCATTTGATAGTCTGTTTCTTTGAAGAGGCTTTGGTTCATTTGTTTTGAGGAGGCTTTGGTTCATTTGTTAGTCTTATTTCTTTTGAGGAGGCTTTGGTTCATTTGATAGTCTGTTTCTTTTGAGGAGGCTTTGGTTCATTTGATAGTCTGTTTCTTTTGAGGAGGCTTTGGTTCATTTGATAATCTATTTCTTTTGAGAAGGTTTTGGTTCATTTGATAGTCTGTTTCTTTAGAGGAGGCTTCTTTGAGGAGGCTTTGGTTCATTTGATAGTCTATTTCTTTTGAGAAGGTTTTGGTTCATTTGATAGTCTGTTTCTTTGAAGAGGCTTTGGTTCATTTGTTTTGAGGAGGCTTTGGTTCATTTGTTAGTCTGTTTCTTTTGAGGAGGCTTTGGTTTATTTGATAGTCTGTTTCTTTCGAGGAGGATTTGGTTCATTTGATAGTCTATTTCCTTTGAGGAGGATTTGGTTCATTTGATAGTCTGTTTCTTTTGAGGAGGATTTGGTTCATTTGATAGTCTGTTTCTTTTGAGGAGGATTTGGTTCATATAATAGTCAGTTTCTTTGAAGAGGCTTTGTTTTTGTTTTATTAGTATATCTCTTTTGGGAGGCTTCGTTTCACTTTATTGTCTGTTTCTTTCGAGGAGGCTTCAGTTCATTAGGTATTCTGTTTCTTTTGAAAAGGCTTTGGTTCCAGTCGTTGATGTTCATAAACTGAGGTCTGTGAAATGGGACCGAGGTGACTTCTCCCTACAGTGGTTTTCATTGTCGTTTTTACCTGTTGGAGGCTGTGGGTTGAAGCTGGTTCCTCTGTCCTTCAGAGCTGTTGTGCAGACTGCCCTGAGACTTGGTCCAGGCTGGTTTAGAGGAGAGGCCTGGCTGCATTTATTTTCTCTCTTTCCATCCGGGGCTTGAGTTCCATGCCTTTTTGTTCACATACTGAAACCTTCAGAAACAGCCATTGAGTGGTGAGAATAGTGTTGCATGAGATGGAAAAAAAACACAAACCCCCCCCAACTATTTGTTTTCTAGAATCTGTCAGGTTGGGATAAAAGCTTTAAAAGCTGTTACTGCAGCATGTGAGTTTTGTGCTGTGTGGGGGCATGTACACAGGGAAAGGTGTGGGGTGGGAGGGGGCATGAAAGGTGGGTGGGGGATGTACGTATTACCTCATACTAGCACTGCTAACAAGACCTGTATGTAACCTGGAATAACAGACTTTAGGCATGCTAGTACTGGGCTGAGTGAACAGAAAGATACATTTATCAGTTTGTTTTTTATTTATCGGCACTAATAAAGAACAAAAAGACAACTATGCAAGTTTGATTTTATTCATTGGTACTTATGATATAAATTTATTGGTTTGAGTTAATTCATTGGCACTAAAAATATGATAATTTTATCAGTTTGTGTTTACTTTTTGACAGTAAAGAATAAGTAACAGCTACAAGTTTATTTTTACTCATCGTATTTGACTCTATTCCAAAGACATAAAGCAACCAGAACAAGAAATATTTTCAAACAAGATTGCTTTTTAGTTGTCAGAGTTCAGCTGTCAAACTTGATTTAACACATTGTTGCTTGTACAAGGAATCTAGGTTTTAAGGTTGATTTGTTCTGCTATTTTAGTGTCTTATGAATCGTCATTTTCCTGTGATCATGTTTTCTATATCAGTATTGCATTTGAGCATTTGAAGTTTGAATTACTGATGAGTATAAATTACTATAATTAGTTTGAATTACTGATGAGTATAATTTACTATGATTTTCTTTCATTTTTTGATTAACCTCTTTACTAACAGTGATAGGTTTCAATACTTCTGTCCTCTGTATGTTTATTTCATTGTATTTCTTTGAGTGCTTGATGCATATCACATTTAGTATTTCATTTTTTAAAATCTGGTTTTTTTTTCTTTTCATTTCATTTTACAATTGAAATACATGGATATATTGCAACAAAACACAAAAATAAAATGAATGAAAGTAACATGACATACATGGGGAAATAGGTAATAAGGTTGGGCATCAGAAACTGTTCACATGGCACAATGAATCACTGTATAAGCATATTGTAACAACAGTTTTTTTTTGGGGGGGGCAATTGTTTTATTATATGCTGGTGTACATACCACATCCACATATTTTGTATCACAGTGCATCCAGCAGACTTAAGGGATAGTGATCTCAACGACAAACCAGATTTCAAATATTCATGGACTGATAGTCGTCTTTATGTGATTACCATGCACATTGAAATTCAGGTAATGGAGATTTTTGCATGAGAATGTTTTCCATGTGTCAGTGTTGTGAATGATCCTGATCCCTGCTGCCCGTGTCAGTGTTGTGAACGATCCCACCCTTGTTCCCTGTGTTGATGTTGTGGCATTGTGTGCATGGCTCTGTGTTGCTGCATGTTCGCAGAGCCCGCTGAGCCGCCAACACCAACTCGTCGCTCTCAACCTGAAAGGCCGTCGCAGAAACAACGGCACCGTAAGTTTCAAGGGGGAAAGAAAAAAAAAAAGAAATGGCAAGTCCTGTTTCTATGATGGGTGATGGTGGTCTTCTTCTTCTTCTTCGTTCGTGGGCTGCAACTCCCACGTTCACTCGTATGCACACGAGTGGGCTTTTACGTGTATGACCGTTTTTACCCCGCCTTGTAGGCAGCCATACTCCGCTTTCGGGGGCGTGCATGCTGGGTATGTTCTTGTTTCCATAACCCACCGAACGCTGACATGGATTACAGGATCTTTAACGTGCGTATTTGATCTTCTGCTTGCGTCTACACACGAAGGGGGTTCAGGCACTAGCAGGTCTGCACATATGTTGACCTGGGAGATCGTAAAAATCTCCACCCTTTACCCACCAGGCGCCGTCACCGTGATTCGAACCCCGGACCCTTAGATTGAAAGTCCAACGCTTTAACCACTTGGCTATTGCGCCCGTCATGGGTGATGGTGAGCTTGGGCTCTGTGGAATACTGCACAGTCTCAAAATAGAGAAATGAAACAGAAAATATGGTGACTTGGGGTCTGTGTGAAATACAGTGCAGTTTGAAAATAGATGAACAAATGCAATAAACTTGATGGTGAGTCTGGAATCTGGGCAAAATGAAGTTGAGTCACAAAGTAGATAAATAAAAGAAATAAAAAATGATGGTTAGGTTTGGTTGTGTTAAATATTGTACAGTTTCAAAATAGATGAATGAACAAAACTGCTGAGCTTGAGCTCTGTGGGAAATATAGCACAGACTTAAGATAGATAAATCAATAAGGATTGAAATGTTAAAAAAGAATGAAGAAGAAGATAAGAAGTGAAACAGATCAATCAAGAAAGACTGAAATGTTAAAAATAAAGAAAAAGAAAAGAAGCAAAATAGACGATAAACACTACCCCCGAAAACGGAGTATGGCTGCCTACATGGCGGGGTAAAAACGGTCATACACGTAAAAGCCCACTCGTGTACATACGAGTGAACGTGGGAGTTGCAGCCCTCGAACGCAGAAGAAGAAGAGGAGAAGATGATAAAGACTGACATGATAACATGAAAGAAGAAGAGGAAGAAAAGAAGCAGCATGAGTGGGAAAGAAAGCAAGCACATTGTGAGTCCATTTCTTTGATGTGTGGCAATAGGTGATAAAACACAGGCACCATTGTGCATCCTGGATGGAGGGTAAAAACAAAACAAGAGGCAAAGCCTTCAAGACTCACTTGTGCTTCACGCTGTATCCTGTAAAGGAATCATTAGGAGGAAAAAAAAGAGATTTTAAAAATGGTTGAAAAGTGCTCTGTATTAAATATGATGGATAAGCTTGGGGGAAGAAAAAATAAAATAAAATAAAATAAATGTAATGTTTAAGATGAGAAAGATCAGTTTAAAGGAAATTAAGTCACCTGGCATTAATTACAGAGTAATTTCCCTTTTTTACTATCTGCACCAAAACGTTTGCAAAATAAATAAAACTTCCATGCTTAGCAAAAGAAGTTCCTGTTTGAACAAAAAATAATAATAATGACTGTTCTTGTTGTTGTGTCAGAATATCAGATCAAAGTGCCAAGTTTAGAGAATACAAAAAAATATAAATATAACAGTAAATGCAGTTTGCTTATAATTAGGCTTCATTTTTTTTTGGTGCCCATCCCAGAGGTGCAATATTGTTTTAAACAAGATGACTGGAAAGAACTGAATTTTTCCTATTTTTATGCCTAATTTGGTGTCAGCTGACAAAGTATTTGCAGAGAAAATGTCAGTGTTAAAGTTTACCACGGACACACAGACACACACACACACACAGACACACACACACACAGACAACCGAACACCGGGTTAAAACATAGACTCACTTTGTTTACACAAGTGAGTCAAAAAGGGTCTTATTCACTGTTGACACAAGTGAGTCAAAAAGGGTCTTATTCACTGTTGACAGTATTTCATACTCTTTCTCTAGATAATGGCTGCGTGACTGTTTTCCTTCCTTTGGTACCAGAAGGACAGCAATATCCCATCTTCTCTGAGCAGATATGCTTAATTGAATTAAGGTGTTTGTTTTATCTCTGTTGTTGGACTAGTTTAATTAGACTGAAGGCATGTTTGCTGTCTCTGTCAATGAAAGACTGGTTTGATTAGATTTAAGACTTGTTTGCTATTTTCATCTCTTTTTATTGAAGGACTGATTTAGTTAGAATTAAGACTTGTTTGCTATCTTTGTCTCTCTGAAGGACTGATTTGATTACATTGAAATTGTGTTTTGAGCCTGTCTCTGTCACTGAAGGTCAAGTTTAATTAGATTGTAGTTGTGTTTGCTGTCTTTGTCTCTGCGATGGAAGGACTGGTTTAACTCCTGTCCTCTGTGTGTGTAGATGAACACCGATTATCAGGCTTCAGGGAGACTAGTTGCTGACTACAGACGGGTATACAGTAATCTCTCTCTTCTCTCTTGTCACAAACACTGTGGTCAAAGTGGATCAGACACGCTGTGTGTGATCATTGGCCTGTAGCCTTCACTCTCTTTTTCAAGTGCCTGTGATGTTTGTTCTTTTCTGAGTTCACAACCTGTGTTGACGGTGTAACGTTTTCCTGATCGGTTGGGTTGTTTGTATTGTTCATTTAATTTTTTATTGATTTATTTTGTTGTTGTTGTTTAGTGCCATTCACCGTTCAGTCTCTAATTCTCTCACTCTATTTTTGTGGTAGATTGTGTACTAGAATGAACCTGAAGATATTCTGTTCAGTAACTATTCTGTTTTTGTAATGTTCATTTATATTGTGCACTTTGTAGAAGTCTGTTAAAAAAAAAATGATGTTACTTTCTCATTGGGAAAAGGGCATTAAAGATAAAAGATGATTATATTGTGAGTAGAGAGGGAAGGGAGGTAACTTATAGGTCTCCTTTTATTGGTGTTTTTCTTTCTTATTCATTTATTTATTTCATTTATCCTGATAATCAATCTGTATATCAGTCTGTTTATAAATCTGTGAATAAATCTATCTATCTGTCTATCTGTCTGTTTATAAATCTATGAATAAATCTCTCTATCTGTCTATTATTTACCCATTTTTACAACAACAACAAAAAAAGCCCCTGGTATTCATGTAAATGTATAGCTGATATATAATGGTGATTATTATGCTTTGGTGTATTTAATGTTATAACATGATGTCTTTGGTACAAGAAAAGAAGAAAAAAAAGTATTTAGTACCCATGAATGTGTGCACAGTATAAGAGGGTGTAAGTGGGATTCCTCCAGGAATATGTTTCATAAAGTGAACCCCATCAGTGTGCTTTCGATAGTTAAAATAATGAATCACCACACAGTCCTGAGATTTTAAGTCATTGACCCCTAGTACAGTAGACAACTTTGACTCAAGGTACCTTTCTGCTTCCTGGATGTTTTCAACTTACAATTTGGACCAGATGGGGGAGCAGTCTTTACTTTTCTACTTCTTGTTTGTTTATCTTTGGTTTTCAAGCCTTGTCAGTTTTACTTTTTCTTTCCAGACTGAATCATTTACATTTTATCATATGTTTTGTCAGTCTTATTTCAGTTTTACTTAAAGCAGAGGGTTTTGCTGAGACAACCTTTAGGCTGTAATTGTATGTATGTATCAGAAAGGCTTGAAAAATAAATTATTAGACAGACCTGTAAACCCACCACATGTAAAAACACACCAGTCTTTCAATACTTAGTTTTCATGGAGGTGAACCTGGTTACAGTCCAGTTGTCTTTTATTAGGGTTGAGTTTTGTGAGTGTGTAGATATACAGAGTGTATTGTAGAGTTATGAGTGGGTTTGACTTGTGTTGTGGGTGACTGTCCTCAGTACTGTGCTGTGTGTGCCTCACTTTGTGCATTGATAAGGCATTGATATTCTGTCATCGCATCCACTGTTAACCATGGATTCTTTTATCATCAAAAAGTCATGTATTTTCATCGTATTTGTAAGTGTGTTTTTCTAAATGATTGAAATCATGACTAATTTTTGTGGGTGCAAATTATTGACATTGTTTTTCTAAATGCTTTAAATTGTGACTTTTTATTCAGATGAGAAAAAAAAGTAGCTAATCTGAGCCAAAATACATTATTTTCTCTGTGTGAAAGAAACATTTTTTTGTGTGGACAGATTGGATGTATGTGTGAATGATTTGTAGGAAGATTAGAGTCATTATTATTATTATTGATACTTGCATAGCACCTATCTTAAGTCGAAGATCAGGCTGTAAGTGCTTTACAAACATGGAGTCATGAGCACAGCAGGCTGCCAGCCTGGATAGAGCCAACTGACAGCTGTCTTCAGGCACTCATCGTTTGTTTCCTGTGTCATTCAATCAGACTTCAGTCTTGTGCAAGCCCACACATGTAGTCATGTAATGTTAGGTAATACCATTTGTGTGACACGTTCCACTTAAACATGTTTCGTGAGGAATTGTTTTGTTGTTGTTGTTTTTTCTTTGTGGAAAGTGGGATACTGGTGAATGATTGTGTGATTGTTTTTCTTCTCCACCATGGTCTGTGTGGCGATAGCATTGAATGGATAGTATTGTTCAGGATTCCGAGCCTGTGTAGAGAATCACATTATCACAGTGACATATTCCCCAGCAGGTGAAGGGGTGTGTCATTCCAACCCATTGCATGCCTGTATGTTTTGCTTGGAGCTAGGTAAGGTATTAAAAAAGGAAGGAGAAAAACTGAAAATAATTTGAAATATTTTTTTCCATGTTGGCCATATGTTGCAGGAAACACAAATACTTGACTAAGGCCAGTGTTTATGGCTACATTTTTTTTTTTCTGTGTTGTTGATTTCAGAAATAGCAGTATTGAATCTCTTGGTCTAGGGGGGCAGTGTGGGGTGGAGAGCAGGGCAAGGAAAGGTTTAAACAAGAGAGAAAACAAAAATTTGTAAAAGAAAGCTAGAATCACTGAGGAAGAGTTCAGCAAACTCAGTAATATTGGAAAAAAAAAAAATCTGCAAGAATTGTAAGTAGTTTTACATTGCATTGTTGAATCTTGGTGATTCTGTTATGCTTAGTAGTCTCTTTCGGTTGTGTTGAAGTTGATGCAGTGGTGGCTGGACCACATGGGAGAGAAGATTGGTGAAATTCAGATACAGATGATATTATTCTCTGTGTGTGTGTGTGTGTGTGTGTGTGTGTCTCACTATGCTGTAACACTGTCTTTGAGCTTAGTGTTGCTGTGTTATCAATCAATCAATACTTTATGATTAAAAGTCTAAAAAGGATTATGACTGATATTGGTGATTTTTGTTTTAGATGTATGCTCATTGACTTTGACTTCATTTAAGGGTTGGCTTTTATTTTATGATAAAACTTTGTCTCTTAGATGAATGATTAAACCTTTGTGCAGTTTTTTTTTTGTTTTTTTGGTTTCGTCCTCTTGAGTTTTTATGTAACATTTCCCTTAAAGGTGTCATCACTTAAAGAAAAGAAAAGATAAATGTATTTCATTCAAGTTTGTTTTCCAGAACATGTTTTTCTCAATGATAAGAATCCAGAAATTGTGTGTCTTTATGTAGAAGAGACAAGTGTAGTACTGTGTTTGCCTTCCGTTGACTGGCAGTATCTCCCACACTCTTGATTCCTTGCTTTCTGGTCTTCATTGGTGGGGTTTGCCTGCTGCATGCTGGTATGATGAGGGTGTGAGTACCTGACGCTGGTATGATGAGGGTGGTATGATGAGTGTGAGTACCTGAGGGTGGTATGATGAGGGTGTGAGTATCTGATGCTGGTATGATGAGGGTGGTATGATGAGGGTGTGATTATCTGATGTTGGTATGATAAGGGTGTGAGTATCTGCTGGTATGATGAGGGTGGTATGATGAGGGTGTGAGTACCTGATGCTGGTATGATGAGGGTGGTATGATGAGGGTGTGAGTATCTGATGTTGGTATGATGAGGGTGTGAGTATCTGCTGGTATGATGAGGGTGTGAGTATCTGCTGGTATGATGAGGGTGTGAGTATCTGATGCTGGTATGATGAGGGTGGTATGATGAGGGTGTGAGTACCTGAGGGTGGTATGATGAGGTTGTGAGTACCTGAGGGTGGTATGATGAGGGTGTGAGTACCTTAGGGTGTACATGAGGGTGGTAAGATGAGGGTGTGAGTACCTGATGCTGGTATGATGAGGGTGGTGTGATGAGGATGTGAGAGGATGTGAGTACCTGAGCGTGGTATGATGAGGGTGTGAGTACTGGGGCAATTGCAGGACAGCTTTCATTTCTAGACATTGTTATTCTGGAAGCACGCAAAAACCCAGCTAAAGTCGGAATCATTTTTGACATTTATTTCCTTTTGAGAAAGTTGAAAAATCACAGATTAACATATGAAAAACAGAATTGATCTGTCTATCAGAGTTTTTTTCTTTCTATTTTTTCAAAGTTGGTGTACCCCTAAAGAACAAATGGAGAAATTGGCTCATGAAAAATAGATACATTTGGCTGCTTATAACTTTAGAACAAGAATTATCTTGAACATGTGTGTGGTGTTAAAAGATTCTGACATAATTTGAGAAAAGCCTGGAGTCAAATGTGCCAAACATTGCAACTGAATTGACAAATTTGTGCAGCAGTACCAACAGTGCATGCACATGAAAACATAAAAAATACTACAGTTTCAGACAGTTTTGTGCTAAAATACTTAATGACAGCTAAGATAAGACTTCAGAGATGTGAAATTTGTAAAAATCTTGATTTTCCTCATTTTGACCCTAATGACATGTTTTTGTGCATAGCTAAGAATAGCTGGCTGCGACTCGAGCCAAGTTTTCATGTGCTGCGTCACATATGATCCTTTCAGATTGTCAGTCACTGTCAGGAAGCGGTGTTTGTAACTGTAAGTCAGTAAAATTAAATGATTACCACAGTCGTGTTTGTGGTGGATGTCTGTGGAAGATTGACCACAACTGTCGGCAAACCTGGTGCAGAACATGATATAATGATAAGGCTTATGATAATGATGTGCATGTATTTAGCCCATAACCCTTGGTGGAAAGCTCATTTAACAGTTAATTTGGTATGAATACGAAACAGGAATATAATTTTTTTTAAAAGATAAGATACACTGGTTTTAAAATTGTAACATCACCCACAACTCGCACACATCTCACACCTCCCCCCATAACCCCCCACCCCCACCACACACAATGAATTGATTAAAAACAATAGTGATGTGTACTCAGTCCTGTTCTCAAGACAGCACACAAGACTGTCACAAAATTAAAGTGAAAAAGGTGTTGGATGAAACTGTGATGCCTAAAAAAACTAAAAAAAAGATCCCACAGAACCTGTCATGGTCTTTGTCTCTCCTTACTGTTTGAAACAGACTCTGTGTGTGTGTGTGTGTGTGTGTGTGTGTGTGTGTGTGTGTGTAAGTATTCATGTCTGAAGGTGTGAGTGTAAATGCATGCGAATGGGAGTATTTGTGTGTGTGTGTGTGTGTGTGTGTGTGTGAGAAAAAGGTAGAGAAAATATATCTCACAGGTATGAGTCCTACATATGTATGTATATACAGACCAGTGTTGTGGTGGGTAGCATGTGTGGCAAGAATTTAAGAGACTAGAATTTTTTTTATGTAACTATTTTCTTCATCCTCCTTTCATCCTGTAACACTGATGTGGGTGCTAGTCTTTTTTAAAAATAAATCTTTTTTTTTTTTTTTTTTAATATACATATGGCAAACCAAGGATTCGTTGCAACAGAGGACTTGTCCTTAGCAAGAATTTATACCAGAAAAAATTCTCCAACTCTTTGTGTGAACAGTGAAATTGCCTTCAGGAGGTTTACAAGGTGTGAAATCAGTGTGATGTAATTTTATGTGATGATGATGATTGTGTGTGTGTGTGTGTGTGTGTGTGTGAACAGGTGAGGGGGATGGGGGCCTGCCAGTGGACAGTGCCAGTGGAGGAGAGACTCTGGAGGAACGCAGTAGCAAGGAAGTAAGCCAGCTTTCTGTTTTGTTTGGTTTGGTCTTGTTTTGTTTTGTTCTTTATTTAGTTAAGTCCATTTCATTTCATTTCATTTTGTTATCTGATTATTGTTTGTTCTCTTCCTTCACACATTTCTGGCCTTTTCATCACATCCATCATGTTCTGTTTGAAAAGGGAAGAGAAGGTTGTGTGGGAATGAGAGAGAAGTGGAGAAGATAACGGTGTGAAGGAAGCGTTACTTGGTGTCTTCCTCAAGTGAACTTTGGCTCGGAAACAGCAGAATGCTCTAACCACTACATCACAATCAACACTTACAATGTTCGTATGCATGCAAGCGCGCGCACACTCACACACACACACACACACACACACACATATGTTGTCAGATTTTAAAGACTGGAATGGGCAATAGTTGTTCATTCTGCAGTGTTATTTGCCTATATGGCTGGGTTTTTTTTTTAACATACTTTTTTATGTAGCTTTGAAGTCTTTGTTGTCCTTTTAAAAGATTTTTGGTAATCTGGGGATGACAGATTGAGTGGAATAGTTGTCATCCTCAGCACAGCCTAGTCTTATTTACCTTAAGGAGCTTGATGCTTAAGATAATACCTCATGAACCATGTTGTTTTGCAGGTTTTGGGTTTTTTTGTTTGGTTGCTTTTTTTTAGTCAGATTTTTCCCCCATATGTGACAGGGTGTTGTAGTTGGGCAGTCCTGGTATGGCCATGTGCGGTTGGATGGACTGTAAGCAGCAGTGTCAAAAGCCAGTTCTCGTTGGTATAGATTCTCTGATCATGGATGCATATAATGATACAGAAGAAATGTTACCACTCAGAATAAAAAATAAAAACTTACTTGTATATTTTGATGGTTTCACACTATCTTTCCATGAAAAGTTGAATTTAGTTGTATGCTTTAAATGTTTCTCAGGACGATGGTGTAAAACCAAAGAAATATACAGGTAAGTTCAACTTCTGATTCCAAGTGATGAATTCCTTCTATACCACGCTGTTGTGTGCTGTCAGGGCTCGCCCACCAAGGAGGCTCCGTCCCCCACCAAAGACAAGAAGAAGAAGAAGAAGTTCCACATGCCCTCGTTCTCCAAGAAGAAGAAGGACAGCAAAGAGAGCACCCTGTGAAGTCACTGTCATTCCTGCTGACCCTTGACCCCTTCGTGTGGCGAGCGTCTTTCACTGGACTGTTCTGGGCGGACCTGGGCCGTCCTGCCTCCTTCGCCTTCTCTCTGTTGTCCTCCTTTCTGTATAGACACTGGTGGTTCGTTTCACCGCAACTCCCTTCAGGCCTGAGGAGATGGGTCTATCTGTCAGCGCTGGTTTGGTCTTCATGTGGGTCGGATTTCTTATTCTTGCTGCTGTTAGGTGTGTGTGTATGTGTGTGTGTGTTTGTTTGTGTGTGTGTGTGTGTGTGTGTGTGTGTGTGTATGGGCATCTGCGATATCAAGAGACAGAGGGAGGAAAAAGTAGAGATTTTCCAGACACCCAATATACTGTTTATGTCCATTTAAAAGGAGAAAGAGAAAAAGGTGTTGATTTTGTTTTCAGACCCTGCGTCTTTTGTAGTTTGTAGAGTACATAAAGAAAGGCATTTTTTTAAATGTGTATTAGTTGTTAACAGCCAAACATATAACAATTGAAGTAGATAAGATGAAAGATGAATGGAGAGATGAAAAGAAAGATATAAAGATGTCATCTTTTTTTCTTCTTTCATTCTTTGTTTTTTAATTGTAGTTGAACATTTGCTGTTGGGTGACAGTGATACATGTGTAGTATAGATAATGTTAATGGACCACTGAAATACAGTGTATTGCCTGACTGGATTTGTAAGTGTGTGTGTGTATGTGTGTGTGTGTAAGTATGTATGCACTGGTTTGCGAGAATGTGACTCACACTTGTGTGTACTAATATGTCTGGTGTTGTGTGTGTCTTTTCATTTATTTGCCAAATTTACTGCTTTTTAGACCTGTCAGTTTTTCACTGGTGTGCTTGGTTTACTTTGGGAACCTGATGGTGTGTTGCGCAATATCAGTCAGTCATTGCCTTATCGGTGCTGTCACGCCACTCCTGGTTTGTCACTGTGCTGACCGTTTCCCCGCACTTCCGTCAGGGAGGTGCGCTGATCATGGTCAGATCATATGTTGTCGACTTTGGTCAGTCTTGGTTATGGTTGATTGAGCAGTTAGAAACTGTCTTACATCGTTTAAGTGTGTGATTGAACAGTGAAAAATTGTCCGATACATCGTTTAAGTGTGTCTGGGATTCAGAATTGATTGTTTAAGTGTGTATTGAATTCAGAATTGTTGTTCTGAGTCACAGCAGACTGAGCAGTGACAGTTTGTGGATGTGTCAGATCAGTAACATTGTAACCACTGACGTGGACACACACCACCCCTTCCTCGGTCCCTGCTCTCTATTGAAAGCTGTGGTTGTCAAGATACTGCACTGCATTGCTTATCCAGGTTTGTGAGTGGACTTTTCCAGTCGTTTAATAAAAATCATTTTTTTAGAAACACATTTTTTTTTTATATGCCAGTGTATGCTGGTTTTTTTTTTTTTTTTTTTTAGACATTTTTATATTGAGGTTGACTTTTTTTTTCATATTGAGAAAGTAAAGAGTTTTTAGATGCTGCTTTTAATTGCCAGTAATGCTGTCCAATTATAGTTTTGAGTGTGATTCTATTTGCTTTTTTTTTCAGTGAATTCTTTTAGCTGTTGCCATGCTTGCCATGAGTTGTAGAACTACTTTTCTCTTTTTACCAAGGTAACTAGTTGCTCTTTCGCATTTATACTTTACGTTGCACATTATTGCAGTGGTTTTATATTTTAACTTTTAAAAACCCAAACAAACAAGACATTGTTTCTGCAAAATATGTGAAGATTTCTGAGGTATTTTGCAGTATATGTTACTGTCTTATTCCAGTCCTTTAAAAAACCCAAAAAAACACAACACAAAAATTAACATTTTGCTATTCAATGTAGCAAGGACTAAAATGGATGGGGAAGAAGAAAGAAGTGATGGAGAAAAAGGAGAAGACAGCTGAACAATTTACCACCAACCACAGTTTTGATGTAAGCCCTGTAAATTGCATATCTTCAGAGCACTGCATGCTTTTGGTCTCATGATGGGGTTGTATCTTAAAAGCTTGCACCTTTCTTGCATCGTTAATAACACAGTGTCTTTTTGATAGAATCTTCACCAATGACCCCTTGAGGATTACATATATACCAGTTGATGCATTCTGAACATAGTTTCTTTTTGGTGAAATCTTCACCACTGAATCCTTGAGGACTACACATGCTGTATTGTTGCTGTATTGTGAGCACATTGCCTTTTGGGTGATATTTCCCCACTGAGTCCCCAAGGACCATTGTGAAGGGAATCTTTGTGCGTCGCCCAGTACCACTTGGAATATGAGAAGTAAAGACAAGCACGATACTTTGCAGCTTGCGTTTGTGCATACATGCACTTGTGTACATACGCCCCCCTAAAAAACACTGCAAATTCTGTTTTGTATATGTTTGGGTGTGTTGTTGTGGATGCCTTGTATATGTTTGTGTGTGTTGTGAGTGTGTATGCATTTGCTTTTGTGTGTGTGAGTGTGTGTATGTGAACTGATAGGTGGAAAGGAAATTTAAAAACATATAATTGAATAGCTTATTTTGTATTGTCTTATTGTACACTCTTTTTTTACATGTGAATATATGATCCTGATGTTTATAGGCTTTTATGTAACTTTCAGCACATTTCAACCACTTTCTTCTTTTATTCTTCAGACTTGTAACAGGTAAACAAGTGTAGAGCATTTTACTGTAAACACTGGCCTACAGAGCTGGTTTATTTTAGTTTTGACAGTAAAAGCTTTATCATAACCATTAGATTTCTGAGTTTTGGCATTGATGATGAAAACCTTTCTTTTTTGTAAGTGCTGATCTGGTGAGCTTTTCACAATTATCTCTTCACTGCCAGAGCTATGTGTACACCATGATTTAGCTAAGGAATTATATATATTTCCTTTGGTTTCATGTAATCATGACAACTTACTGACATAACAGGGATATTGGCGCAGAATGGTGGCTATACATTAGATTTCCAAGGGGGCAGATATTTGTCCCATTGTTGTTTTTAGGAGAGAGGGGCAGGTTGTGTTTTTTTTCTTTGGGTCATTATCATATATGTGTTTTTTTTTTTATCCCTGATAACTCAGGACGAGTGGGTGGGTTATGAAGGTTGAAAGTAGAATTAGATCCCTTTGCTGTCCTGAACTGATTTCACAAAGTAGGGAATGCTAGAGTTGTAGAGGAAGACATCACTATGCAGTTGAAGGGCTTTTTGTCTGAAGTTGATGATCACCGGAAGTAACTAGCGCAGCAGAAAAGGGATTTGGAAAATTGTTCTTTGATTGTCGTAAGAAAGTGAGTTTTTATTTTCAACCACATTTCATATCCTGTAATTGTTGTATTCTGTCACTACCTGTGTAACCAAGACTCACTTATGACGCATGTATTCATCACCAAACTTTTTAAAGAACAACAGAATGTAACAAATCGACTTTTTTTTTTTTTTCAATAAAAAGGTTGGGAAAAAGATGTTAATGGTGACTAGTCTGGGTTTTTTTTCATATTATTTTTTTTCTTTCAACTTTTGGTGCGTGTTTTTGGCTGAGCTTTTTTTTTTTTTCTGCCTTTAGCTGTTGTTTGGTCAAATACTCAAGAGACATGTATGATTTGTTGTCTGCAGTGTGCAGGTAGTAGAGGGGTTCAGTGGACAGAGGGAAGCTTGGTCAGTACTGATGGAGGGCATCAGTCGTTTTGTCACAACATCCACTGTGTGCACTGTGCCACAGGTTGAGCAACATGAACATGAGAGCAACTTCATAGTCATCATCTGGGTTTTTTTTTTTTTACGAAACCACCTGTGTCTTTATGAATAATAATAATAATGCAGATTGACACTCACATCTTCTGGGAAGGGAGCTTGAGGCATTTACAACAAAAAAAATCTATATACATATATTCTGTACTATTGATACAATTTTTTAAATAAAAAGATCTGACTTTGTGAACAATTTTCACACCAGTTCTTGATCAGAATACCATGCAGGCCAGTATGTATTTTTTTCGGACCAATGATGAAAACCGATTTATACCAAGAACTTAGAACATGACCCTTTAGATCTGGGGTAAACAGAGAACTGGTGGCTTCCAAATAGTCACATATTTCATGGTTTTGCCATGACTCAGAAGATGTCCTGTAAAGAGGTTGTTTGTAACATACTTAGAAAGGAGTCTATTGGTTTGTTGGCTTTTTAAATAATTGCCTTTTTTTTAATAGTTTGTTTGCATTTATTGTTGTCACTCCTTTGCAAAGGGCAGCAATATGTCAGATTTGTCTTTCTTTTATGTCCTTTTTTTTTTTTTTTTTTAACTAAGGCTGACTGATCTGTCATTAAAAAACTGAAACCCTCTAATATCTGCTTGCTCTGATGTTGTGTGTAACGTAATGCTGTTGGAATTTACCTTTTCAGAGGATAGAAACAACATGACATTTGACTGGGAGAAACAACAGGTGTAGCTGGACATAATCAGTTAGTACCTTAAAAACACACTGACCAAGCTGCTCTTTCATAACCACGTTCAGTCCTAACCCAGATCATGGCTTTTATCAGTCGTAATCCGGAATATGGTATATGTTCTTCCAACAGTGTTTGTTCATTATTTGTTCTTTATCCAGGGTAATATTTGTTTTATGTTCACAAACTCTCTTTTTATTTATTTTTATCAGTTTGTTTGGTTTTCATTAGTTAAAATGTATGTAACTGTGTACCGATACCAAATATTCAATGACTGCCGAGTGTTCAAATTGTCCTTACGCTGCTGGTCAGGCATCTGCTTGGCAGATGTGGTGTAGCGTATATGGTTTGTCCGAGCGCAGTGACGCCTCCTTGAGCAACTGAAACTGAAACTGAAACTGAAACAAATTGTCCAAACAACATTTTGATACAGTGTAGTGCACTGTAGTGTCAGAAGATAAAATCTTTCATCCTGGACATAACATTAACAGGTTGTGGCATGTCTGCAGGCTTCAGGAATGATCTGCAGGGAAGTGGTTTTGTTTTCTGATGCACTCACACTTCACGCCACAGTTTATGACAGAATTTTTAAAGGCCATTTGAAACCAAGACCAGAATGCATTCTTGTCAGCTAATATATCCCCTGCCGGAGTCTGCACTAGTTGGGTCACGGTAAGTATGTTATTTAAACGTAATTTTAGATAGAAAATTTCCTTTTAAAGGCAGGGATTTTGTAAAATCTGTTATATATTCTTTTGTTTGATGCATTTATTTATTGATTATCTCTTGATTATTGTGACAAGCTTTGTGTAAAGACATGTTTGTGATTCACACATCCTTTTCTGATTGATTCATATATCTGCACATTGGTGTTCACATGGTATGGTCTCACAAGAGAGGCTGCCAGAAGACAGAGGGACTGAGCTAACTGATTCTTGTTGATGGAAAGCATGGCCAAGACATTGTGCACTCTTTTTCTGCATAGCAAATGAAATACTGTTCTAAAAATGTTCTTGAAAAAAATACGTGATGACATGTTTCTTGGTTCTGTGCGATCAGCTGGGCCATAGGCAACTGTTTCTTGGAATGGAAAAAAACAGGGCAATAGATCATGTCTGTTGAATATTCCCAAGTGCAGCTTGTGATTGCTGCTGTTCATGAAAGGAAAGAAATATTAAACAATTAAAGTTTATGAAAGGAAATAATCACTGAACAATGAAGGAAAAGAACTAGCGGCCATTTTTTTTGGATATGTATGAAATGGTGTTTTGGAGCTTCATAGACATGACACTAGCATGCATTGCCTTTCGTTGCATGTAGGTGGAGACTTCAACTCCCATGTATGCTTATTTTTCATATAAGAGGGTTTACTTTCTTTCTGACTTTGCTGTAAAGGCAGCTGCACTCTGTTTTCAGGGGCATGCATCTGTTAAAAGGCAGTCACACTGTTTTCAGGTTTTTATGAAGAGATGAGAAAAAAGGGGGGCTAGGAGGAATACACAGTATGAAAAGATAGTCACAGGTGTCTCCTACTTTGTCTCATGCCATCAGATCGACATCCTTTCCATTTTGTGGTGGTAATCTCAGGGTTTCTTCCTGTATTGTAATAGATATATTTTTCTCTCCCTTTTTTTATATCCATATATTTAGGATGATTGTTTTGGAAAAAAAAAGAATCAAGCTCACAATCCTATGCTCAGAACAGTGTTTTGATTTGTACTTTTAAAGACAGGAGGAGCTGGAGACAGGAGTCACAAGGTCTGCAGATCAGCATGGTAAAAAATTCACAGTATATTGAAGTGAAAAAAAAAGCTAAACGTTGGGATGTGCAGCTTGTTGGTCTTTCCCTGAACATTCCATTTTGTACACACCGCTCAAGGCAGGGATGTCAGAGGCAAGTAGTGAAGGAAAACGCACCTTTACACTGTGATCACACACCGCACACACACACACATGCACAGACTCACTCACTCACTCAATTTCACTGTCTCTCAGGCTCACTCTGGCTTTTCTTTTTTATTGCATGGCTCAGTACGCAGGAGGAGACTGCATTAACACTGTGGCTCATTGATTAGAACTCCAACCCCTCAAAAAATAAATAAATGATTTTTTCTAATCTTTGAAGAGGGCTTTTCAAATTGCTTGTATGCAGTTGTGTGATGATGGTGGTGGTAGTGCATGATGCATTTCTTGTCCACGTCTTTGCCATCCCCCCTAACCCCTCAAAAAGAAAGTGTTTTTTTTTCATTCTACTATGTGATTTTTGTTTCCCATTGTTTTTAAATTAGATGCTTGAAAAAAAAAATCTGTACATGTATACCATGCAGCTTCATGACGTACGTTTTGCCCATGTCAGGAGTTTTTGCTTTCCTTTCCTTGTTTTGTTTTCTGCAGATATTTTAACATCTGACTTAGCTTTTAGGTCAGGAGGAAACTGACGAAGTCCAGTTTATATTGTAGAGCTTGACACAGCTTGCGTTTGTGAAAAGAATGTGCATGGGATGTAAAAAGAAAAAAAAAAGTAAATTACTCTGCCTGTTAACACATAACAGAAAAGGGGAGGAGGAGAGGGAGAAGTACAGTTGATGAAATTGTAAAAACACTGCTCAGTTTATTGAAGAGAAGTTTCTGTTAACTGTGCTAACACTTTTTCTTCAATCTTTGATGCAGTGTTTTGGTTTTCATTTCGAATGTTTGAGATTTACTTATCGTTTCAAAGATAAACAAATTAATACATGTTAAGGAAGAAAAAAGAAAAGTTGAGAAAAGAAATGGCATACACTGCAGTACTTTGCAGTTAATAATGAAGATGGCTCAATGGGTATGTTGTAGGGGGCCATAATGGTTGTGACTTGACTCAAACCTTTTTTTTTTTTTTTTTTTTAAACCTTGTGTGGTGTGATGTGTGGTGCACCAGACTTTTTTCTTTATCCTTCTTTTTTTTTTTTTTTTTTTTTTTTTTTTTTTTTTTGTTGTTGTTGAAGTCTAAGAGATAAGCAAAAAAAAGTAAAGACAAATTTTACATTTCCTGTCATGGTACTACGGCTTGTAGTCTGGTATGTCTGTACTGCTGCGTCAATAAAAGTAAGAAGGGAAGCCTTGCATTTGTGTTGTAAACTGTAAAATGCTGGTGTTTGCTGTGCCACAGGGCTTGTGCATGGTGTTGACAGTGTGTGAATGTGTGTGTGTGTGTGCATGCGCAAAGAACACGAAGGTATCGCTGTTCATCTACATGATTTGTTGCTAGGATACTTCAGAAATACCTTTGTTTTTTTGCTCTCAATCTGTTTCTGTCAATCAGCTATTTGTTTTTGAAAATGTTTCTCACTCTTCTGCATACACACCAAATATATATATATATATATATATATATATATATATATATATGTACATATAACTCACTGCATTTATCTTCACTAGAGATATTTTTTGTAAGTTTAAGAATGTATTGAACATGGTTATATATAAATCTACATTTTTGGCCAGAAAGGGCCTGACATTGCTTTTTTTTTTAACACAAAAGAAAGACCGGTTTTCGCATTCAGATATAAGTTTGCTAACTGATGCTGTAAGGAACATTCTGCTTCTAGCAGTGGATATTTAAGTAAACAGTTTGATTCAAACAGTATACATTGTTGAATTACAATAGATCATTTGATGAGACCATGATGTATCTGCATGTGTTCAAACTGAAGTCGATTTAACAAGCAAAACATGAAGTGCAGGAAAGCAGTATTATAACTAACAACACCACAGTGATGTATAAAACAGCAGCCTTTTATTCATCAAAAGAGAAATACTGATTATAAACATTCAAATTCCTGTAGTCTTGCTGAAAGAGATGAAATGTGAAACAACATTCAAGATTTATGCACCATCATTTGGAAAAAGAATTGGGGTTTTATTCCTCCCTAGCTCTTCCTTTTGTTTGTAGTTTACCTTTCTTTCATTCCAACACAGTTGTACATATTTATAAAAGTAGATCACCATTTTTTTTCTCTGGCTTTCAGTTATATATAAGGTTTGAATAAGAAAAATATATGAACATTCTCCTGAGACATTACAATGTGAATAATGATATAAAATAGTTGTTTGCTCCTGTAATAGAAAAAAATATGCATATATATGTACACACACACACACACATGCATAATATATATATATATATATATATATATAATGTACACACACACACCAAGATATCACACAGAATGATAAAAAATAAACTTTAGTTCAGTTCATATCAACACTGACTGAGACAATGTACAGAATGGTGGAACCAGTTTAATTCATGTATAAAGATGTATAAATTCCATGTATAATTTAGATTATATATTCTGAGACATCATGAAATTCAGAATAATGGAAAATAATTTTCATCAGCTGCTTTTGATTTCATAAACTTCCAAAATATTAGTATGACATCTGAAAATGACTTTCTGCTGTTTTGAAATTTCTGGCTTAAAATAAATGGTATGACATCTGAAATGCACCAATTAAAAAACAAAGAAAAAAATAAAGATCCACAGGTTTAAAAAGAAAAAGAAAAAAAAAAGAAAGATAAACCAAATAACTTTTATAAAGACCAGCTTGTGTGGGTTTTGATTCTGACCAATGAACAAGCTTTCCATAGTATTGTTTAGACTTTTTGTCACAAGAGATTTCTGTGTGTGAAATTCGGGCTGCTCTCCCCGGGGAGAGGGCGTGGCCACAGTGCAACATCACCCACTTTTTTCTTTTTTTTCTGTCTGCAAGTGTGTTTTACAATGACAGTGGTTTTTTTTTTTCTACAGAATTTTGCCTGGGACAACTCTTTTGTTTACTTGGTTTTTTTAAATTTTTAAAATTATAAGTGTTCAGTGCAAGCTGCACAAGAAAGGCCAGTTAATCATCTCACCCGAAATACTAGCACCCAGACCACCGCTCAAGATCAGGTGGAAAGGAAGTAAAAATCCTGGTCTGCATGGGAATCGAACCTGTGAACACTGGTTTCCTAGTCAGAAGCGTCACCACAAGGCCACCACTCCAATGATCAGACTTGAAGCATCAATCTTTAGAGAGGAGGGTTGTGTGTATTTCACTGACAGCACCTCTGTGAACAGGCCTGTTTGATTCTCACTGTCAACAATGGTCACAAACTGGACCAGCCCCCCTCTTCTTCATTAACTTCAGCTGTTCTGTCGCCAAAAAAAGCCAGCAGTTGTCTTTCTTTTTTTACTTTTGTAAAAAGTTGAACACACATGATGAACGTCTCTGTTAGCAAATATTGTATACAAATGCGCGCGCACACACACACACACACTACATGACGCATTCTTTGGCAACATCAGAAAGCCTCCAGCATGTTGTGAAAATGACCTGAAAAGGGTTTAACTTTTGTCACTTATGAGCAGCCATGCATATGTATCATACAAGTGAAAAGGTGTTAAAAACACTACAGAAAGTTTTATTTAATATGCACACACACATGCACACTGTGCAACATTAAAAAACTGCAAACAAAATGAACATGACTTGGCAAGCATGGGAAAATATTTGGCTTCATCATGTGAAAATGACCAGATGTTAATCACAATCATTTAGAAGCGGTCACTCACTCTCTCTCACACATAAATTTGGGATAAAGTACTGCAAAAAGCAAACAAAAAAATACAGTGTGAAAGAATACATGAGGATAATGAAACAAAAAGAAGGAATGGCACCTTGGTATTGCAAAACACATTATCTTTGCTTTTGGACACTGACAGGTGATGAATACATCATCAGATCTAGATCACTCCACATAAACCTTCACAAAAATAGATGTGGTAAAGTAGTATCCAACATGAAATTCAACAAGAACTGACCTCTGAAGATTCAGCATCTGGCATAACAGATAGCTGACCTTGTGGGCTCAGTGACCCTGACCTTGACCTCAATGGAAAGAAGAGAGGTGGGTGAGCTGGAGTTGTAAGGCCATACTGTGTTCGTTGGTTAAAGGTTCACACTGAGATACAATATGTGACACACTAACTCACTTACTGGCCAAATGATCACCTCAGGAAAATGGCTTCATTTGGATTATGACCTACCAGTTTGACACACCTATAATTAAATCAAAACCATTCCTGGTCACAACTTACTTTGCCGTCTCGTAAGACAGTTGGAGTTGGGATTTGGTGGGAAAATAGATAAACACACACACATAGGCTGGGGTGAGGGTTGAGTAAAATTGTACATACAGTTCAGCTGATCAAATATAATTCAACTTGAAAAATAAGAGAAAGGCACAAAAAGAAACATCATGATGAAGGACGCTGGGTTTTGTTGTTTTTTAACAAGTGACAAGGCTATAAAAAGAAACACAAGAAATTCCTTAAAAAACTGAATCAAAAACAAAAAACCTTCATGGGCCCAGTCAAGACAAATAATGTAATTCTGCCTTCAAAGTGGTGAAATTACCTTTGGGTAACATCACAGAAAAGCAGTTTTCATTTATGGTTATGTGAAATGATTACATATAAACTGAAAGAATCTGCAAGAGAGATAGAGATGGAGATCCAGCCAGCAGGCGGATACTTCTCCTTTTCCCTGAATGCTATCCTTCACGCTGATCAGTCCAAATACCCTGAGGATGGCCACACCTGGGCTCGTTGTCGCGTGCCTGTGCCAGAGATTTGTCAATAAGAGGTTGGAGCTCCGATAGCCTTTCACAGCCATTGGGGCATTGAACTGATATCCACTGTGTATCGCGCTTGGCGTAGGAAGGTGGGGCCCAATCCTTTCCTTCTGCTCTTTCAACCTCCCCAAACCGAAGTCACATTCCCAATCACATCCGCCTGGAGTGAGGATCGGAGTAAAGTGCATTTCCCAAAGACAACAATACAATGCTGAAATGGGGCCTCAAACCCTGATCATTGGTGAACACTGGATCAGAAGCCCAATACCTTACTGATCTTCTATCATTGTAAGGTCCCCATCAGGCCACCCACAAGAGAAGAACCTGCACTGCTGCTGGATCACTTTTAGTTTCAGTTCTGATTCCACATCAGCAGGCTACAGCTAACAAAGCCTCAAAAGCCTGACAATGACAACCACTTTGTCAAAGAGCCAGACTGAGTGAGTGTCCTCACTAAAGTGGAGACTACGACCACCACACTTCCCAAACAAGTGTAACATAAATCTGCCAGAACCATGTACTGACACAAAATTACTGCAGGCACAGAAACGGAATGGTAATCGAAACAGATCACCATGTGAGCAGGGCATGAAAGGTCAAAGAATTCCTGTTCTTCATATTTTTCATGATCAGATATGTATGACATAACAGTACTGCAGTTCCCTATGGACTATTTGTGCTGGGACTGTGACAAACGAGGCTTGATGTGGCCATGTGCGGGGGACTTGAAATGAGTGGCATGGGAGTTATGCCACTGAAATGCTGCAGATGATGGGATAGAAAAAACAAAACAAAAAACAAAAAACAACAACAAAAAACAACAACCCACAAAAATAACCAACAAAAAACAAAACAACAACAACAAAAAATGCTTTAAAAAGCCCTGGTAAACATGTCTGCATGTATATGCACACACACAACACACACACATTCTGGCAAGACAGTGCCTCAGATTAAAAGTATTAAAGACATACTTCTGTACTCCATTACATTGATCTGAAATGATGTTCTCTTTTATAGAAGCAAGTGGAGGGTTTCTGGACTGTTAACCACCCTTTGAATTTTTGTACCACATTCTATCTCTGCATATACACAGGCACTGATACCTCCATTTCCAAGCACATCAAACAAAACAAACAGAAGAAACACTAACACCATTGTAATGTTGTGATACCAACATCATGTCAACATTCATATCACTGGAATTGTGGCATGCTTTTCAAACATATCAATAAACAGGGGCAACAATAACACCTTGGAATTTTTGTATGACTTTGTAACATTTTGTAGATATATGAAAATACCATCGAATATCACTTAAAGTGGAAAGATGTAAATTTGAAGAGTAACGATATATAAAAATGAACATTCTATTTTGAAATTGTTAGCAATTCTCTTTCATAAATAGGATTATTAAGGAACAATAACACCTTTGGAATTCTGATGCAATTTTCTCACATATTCACACGTAAACAGGAATATAGATAATACCGTTGGAATACTGGTATCAGCACATCTAAATATGAACAGACACGTTAAAACCTTGGTAACTTAGGAATGACTTTTCCAACACATCCATTCATCAATAGGTACATTGGCAAGACTTTCTACACACACACGCACACACACACACACACACACACACACACACATGCACGCACATGCACACACACACACACACATATATATATACAGAACAGAGACAATACCTTGGAAGTAAGGAACAACTTTAAACACATTAACAAAACACAGACATTAGATCCGTGCCTTAACTTGTGCACTGACTAGCAGTCGAGGCTATGATTCAACAGACTCTGATTGTGATGGACGAAAATGTCCAGCGGCTGCTGAGATATCACTAGTTCTAATTCATGTTAATGTTAATGGTCCACTGCCTTTCACTGATACCAGGACAGTCAGTCAATATTCACTGTGTCTAGGGCTCAGCAGAGGGAGGTGAGGCCCAGTTCTCACCTGCTGTCATACTGATCTACACTGACCAAAGTCATGTACTCTTTCATACCTGGGCAGAGTGGGAGAACTTGAATTCAAACTCAAATGTTTTACTGAGGGTATGTATCTCTCTCTCTCTCTCTATATATATAGTGTGTGTGTGTGTGTGAATGTATATGTGTATCAATATATATGTATGTGTGTATACACACATATATATATATATCTATATATATATATGTGTGTGTGTGTGTGTGTGTATGTGTATGTGTGTGTGTGTGTGTGCGCGCGCACATGCGTGCATATGTGTGAATGTATGTATCAATATATATATATATATATCTATATATATATGTGTGTGTGTACACACACACACACACACACACACACATATATATACAATATATATACACGGGCGCAACAGCCGAGTGGTTAAAGCGTTGGACTTTCAATCTGAGGGTCCTGGGTTCGAATCTCGGTGACGGTGCCTGGTGGGTAAAGGGTGGAGATTTTTCCGATCCCCCAGGTCATCATACGTGCAGACCTGCTAGTGCCTGAACCCCCTTCGTGTGTATACGCATGCAGAAGATCAAATACGCACGTTAAGGATCCTGTAATCCATGTCAGCATTTGGCGGGTTATGGAAACAAGGACATACCCAGCATGCACACCCCGGAAAGTGGAATATGGCTGTCTATATGCTGGGGTGATAAAGGTCATACATGTAAAAGCCCACTTGTGTAAATATGAGTGAACGAGTTGCAGCCCACGAACCCAGAAGATATATATATATTCCTTTGATGAATAGAAAAAAGGGGAAGAAAGAGCATGCACACATGCCTGTTTCATACACTGAAAACATAAACTGTGTCAGTCAGTTTTTTCCCCTGTGAATGGGCAAGGCAAAAAGCATTACATGTAACTCTTTCGTCTACTGTAAGAAAAAGTTAAAATGGTAAACAATCTCAAAGCCTGTCATTGCCATCTGGGCAAGCAAGGCAACGACCAATGGTGCAACTCTTACGTCCACCACTGTAAATGTAATACTCTCTGGAAATGAAAGCAGCATGCAAGCAACAAAAACAGTATCAAAAAGCAATGCTGTATATGTGTCAAAATAATAATAATAATAATAACACTGACAGTATTTACATAGTGCTGAATCTTGTGTAGAGACAAATCAAAGCACTTTCACACCAGTCATTCACACGCATGCATAACTCTAAAACTGAAGAAGAAACTGAAGACAAGAAAGAGGCAGGGGAGGGAGGCAAAAATCACACACACACACACACACACACACACATGCATATACACACATGACATGTCTGCATGCAAGCACACACACACACACACACACACACAATGCACATGCATATACACACATGACATGTCTGCATGCAAGCACACACACACACACAAACACACACACACACGAAAATTATGGTTCCTCCAAAGGACAATACAATAATTTGGCGTTCAATCACTATGGCAGAAAAAATAAACATCTGTTAACATACATTTTGAAATGATACAGAAACATTTCGATAAGATACAAAACCTATATACTTAATATCAAACAGCATCAACAAATTTACCCCTTTCCTCCAAACAACAACAACACAACAACAACAAAAATCAAAACAATTATCCATGCAACACCTTCCAATCTGCTGCGGAATAATACAAAAATATATTTCTGAAGTAACAATTATCATCATCAAACTGACAACCTCTGCTGTTCCCGTGTGGTGATAAATAAACAAAAATACATATCTGAAGTAACAATTATTATCATCAAACTGACAAACTCTGCTGTTCCCGTGTGGTGATACATAAACAAAAATACATATCTGAAGTAACAATTATCATCATCAAACTGACAACCTCTGCTGTTCCCGTGTGGTGATACATAAAAACCAGATCTGATAAATATATGAAGAACACAATTCCTACCATACAGACATGCTCCAAGGAGCCCATGATGCGAAGAGGCGTGGTGGTGATGACTGAAGCAGGGAGGGAGGCAGCATGGGAAGAGCGGCGAAACACTATCTGCATGGACAGCGAGACTTGCGTCCAGGGGTCTCTCCAAGCTTGATGCAGTCCTTTTCTTCTGCACCACGACAGATCAGATCCATACAACAATGATGATGTTACCTGGCTGTGTACAACAACAACAACAACAAAACAGTAAAGTACAGTGTAAAGTTTCCTTTACTCTGAACTGAAAGTTTGAACTTTGCTGAGGAAGGTGGTGAGAGACCACCCAAATATACAAGTCAGTTCCGACTTTCGATTCTAAGTAGAGGAAACTTTCCACTGTATATGTCCAATTTCATACTTTCGATTCCAAGTTGAGGGAACTTTCCACTGTATATATCCAAGTTCAGACTTTCGATTCTAAGTTGAGGAAACTTTCCACTGTATATATCCAAGTTCATACTTTTGATTCTAAGTTGAGGGAACTTTCTGTTTACGTATCTAAGTTCAGACTTTCGATTTTAAGTAGAGGAAATGTTCTACTGTGTGATACTGTATGGATACCACTATCAGAGAATCTTTACCAATGAAAAGAAAAGTAGACGAATTTCCTGTAGAACGTGTTCCAGATATTCTCACCAGGTTTTAACTCTGTCCTGACAGGTGCTATAAGATTTTCAAGCTTTGGACTTTCAATCTGAGTGTCCTGGATTCAAATGTGGGAGCTGCATTCTACAAATGCAGAAAGAAAGATAAGAAAAGAATTAATTCCATCCAATAGTTTTTGATTTTTCCGGCTAGGATGGAGATGACTGCAGGTGAGGATGACTAGAAGAGCCACTTCACAGTGTGCGTGTGTGTGCGTACGTACATGCATGTGTGTGTGTGTGTGTGTGCGTATATGCGTAATTGCTGTGTTTGCATGAATGTGTATAAATGCATGCCTGAGTGTGTGAAAAGAAAGAGACAGGACAACTCACAGAAAAAAAAAAGATTTAGAAAACAGGGAGAGAGACAAGAGGGAAAGAACTGAAGACAAAGAAGGATGACAAACGGAGTGACCACAAAATGTCAAACTTACTTTCCAGTGTTTCAGCCCTTGCCTTCACATAGTCTTCAGCAATTTGTGTGAACAGTCTTTCTGCAAGAACACAAACATCACGGTAACTAACACTCATGGTAAAACACGCTCACTTTGGCATCATTCATGCAACCCCGACACCCCCTCCTGACACCCCCCCTCCCTGACACCCCCCCCCTGCCCCCCCTCCCTGCACCCCCTCCCACCCCCCCCCCCCCTCCCCTAGCACGTGCACCCTCCCTGAACACACTTCACGAACCCCCCCTACCCCCTGACATCCCTCCCCTACACCCCACCCCCCTCCCCTGACACCTCCTCCCCTGACCCCCCCCTCCCCTCCTCCTGACCCCTCCTCCCCTGACACTCCCCCCCCTCCCCTGCCCCTCCTCCCTGACACCCTCCCTCCCCTGACCCCTCCTCCCCTGACACCCTCCTCCCCTGACCCCCCTCCCACACCCCTCCTCCCCTGACCCCTCCTCCCCTGAACCCCCCCTCCCCTGAACCCCCCCTCCCTGACCCTCCTCCCTGACACCCCCCTCCTGACCCCTCCTCCCTGACCCCTCCCCTACACCCCTCCCCGACCCCCCCACCCCCCCCCTCCCCTGACCCCTCCCTGACCCCTCCTCCCCTGACACCCCCCCCTGACCACCACCACCACCCCCAATCCCCCTCCTCCCCTGACACCCCCCCCCTCTGACACCCCCTCCCCGACCCCTCCTGCCCCAACACCCCTCCCCTGACCCCTTCTCCCATGACCCCCGCCCCCTGATCCCCCCTCTCCTGACCCCTCCTCCCTGACCCCTCCAACCTAATATCATGGCATCTTTAAGTCTCCCTGTGTGAACAACAACAAAAAAAAAAAAAGGGGACAGTGACAGCGTCGCACCCCTGCTGTCATTAACATGTTACAAGCGGATGGTTCTCACAGTGATCACAGTGATAAGGAGGATGAAGACAAAGAATACCACATTTCTAACGACCAAAGCTACAGGCTGTAACAGGTGGTTGAATGGTTACAGCACTGGATTCTAGCTGGAGTTTCCCCGATTTCAGTCCCCGGTTTGGTGCACCTGGTAGGTTAAGGGGTGGAGACTTTTTCCTATCTCCCAGGTCAACATATGTATAGATCTGCCAGTGCCTAAGCCCCCTTCATCATGTGTATTCGCACACGTTAAAGATCCTGTAATCCATGACAGCGTTCAGTGGGTTATGGAAACAAGAACATGCACAGCACGCACACCCCAGAAAATGGAGTATGGCTGCCTACATGGTGGTGAAAAAAGCAACAAACAGTCATACACATAAAAAGTTAAAAGTTACATATCTGTGTGTGTGTGTGTGTGTGTGTGTGTGTGTGCATAAATGAAACATCACTGAATGACACAGGAGACGAATGATGAGCACCTAGTGGCAGTTCTCAGTCGGCTCTACCCAAGTAGGCAGTCTGTTTTGCAAATGACTCCATGTTTGTAAAGCACTCAGAGCTTGGCCACTAACTAAGGATAGGTGCTATATGAGTGTCCATATCATCATCATCATCGTCGTTCAGACACCCACTGGACATGTGATGGGGTCTCTGTGGGGGAACAAAAGGGAGAAGACTGGCCATCCTGGGTGAGTTGATCATTTTACAGACAGAGCAGACAACAAGTGCAGTCTACAGACATGCCTCTGAAAAAGTGGGAGATCTGCTAAACCTAAGAGATGACAATGGTCACACATGTTGTAACACACTTGTCTGTATGTCTGAAGCGTCATTATGTGAGTTGACAATAACCTGAAGAACAAACACTTGTCTGTGCAAGGGCATGTCTTAGAGTGCTCCAACCCACAGACATAGAAAAGGTAGATATGGACACACACACACATTGCAGTTCTTGTTTCAATTTCTCTAATGCCACTCACCTATGTCTTTCCCAGTTTTGCTGGATGTTTCGTACAAATCTGCCAAGCAGTCTGCACACAGATCAAACAGTCATACACATTAAAGGAATCACTCCACAACTGAAGTGATTGCAACTCAACACATAAAAGCAAAGAATGACTCAGCCAGGAGCACACACTATAATGTGATGGAGTCTCCGATGGATGAGTAGGCAGGCAGGCTTATCTGTCGGTGTGTGTCCTCATATGGGAGAAGAGGCCGATTCTGGATGCACAGCACTTCCCACTGCCTGACCAGTACAGGTGACCTTTTTTTTTAGTGAGGAGGAGTTGTGCAGTCCCTTCCCCACTCTCACCTACCGAGGCTCACAGTCCCACAGGTGCAGATACTACCACGTGTAGGATGGCCTCGGCAGGTGCAGGTTTTTTCTTCGGAGCTCTGTCTCCTAGGAGGACTTCCAGCCAAGGATAAGAGCTTCCCCTGCCCTTTGGTCATCCTCTTCCGCCTTTACAGCCATTGGGAAAGGTTTCCTCCTCCGCCTGGTCCATTGTTGGGAGACTTCACATGCGGCAGGTAGTACTGGGTTACATGGTACCAGTAGCAAGGGCTATGCCCCTGACCTGACACACTATAAACTCAACACATAAAAGCAAAGAATGACCCAGTCAGGAGCACACACTATAAACTCAACACATAAAAGCGAAGAATGACCCGGTCAGAAGCATGCACTATATCTGTGATGTTAATGCAGACGTACCGACAGCCAAAGACTTGGCAGCACTTTTGCTGACAGCTCGCAGTTCAGGATGTTCCTCCACCAAGTCATATTTGGTGGCACAGATGTAGATCCTGCAGTTCTGCACACACAAAGGTACCATTCACTGAGACAGAAATTCACAGGTGGCCTTGTGGTAACACGTCCATCTAGGAAGCGAGAGAACCTTGGGATCAAATCCCATACATGCCAAAATTTTCTCCCCCTACACTACACCTTGAGTGGTGCTCTGGATACTAGTCCTTTGGATGAGATGATAAACCAAGGTCCTGTGAGTAACATGCACTTAGCGTGTATAAAGGAACCAATGGCAACAAAAGGGTCATCCTTCCAAAAATTCTGTAGAAAAATCCAGGAAAACAAATACACTTGCATGCAGAAAAAACAGGCAGCGCTCTCACTGTAGTGACATGTTCTCCCTGGAGAGATCAGCCTGAATTTGACAGAGAGAAATCTGTTGTGACAAAAGAAATAGATTTCAAATTCATAGCTGTCCTGGGGACCAGTACATAAAAAATATCTACTTGTCCCTCTGAATTTCAACGTGCCCTCTGAACTTCTGGTAGTGCAATTACAAGTCAGCAGACATAATACATTACATAAACATACAATATATTACAGGAAAAGAAAAACTGGGTGAGGAAGGGAGGTTTTAAAGTGAAAACACACACACACACCCACACACACAAACCACCAATGCTTTTTACAGTCTTATTCTTGTTGCTTATAGTCCAGCCGATCGCACAGGGCCATATCAGGACTGTCAAACCATACAAATGCTCAACCGCATCAACACAAAACTGTCACATCTACAAAAAAACCCCACTAAGACAAACCCACAAATCACAGTTCATGACACAGTATCCTAACCATTTAGCTCCTTATGGCAAATAAGACTAGGCCATGCTGAGGACGCCAGCCATTCTGCTTAATTTATCATCCCCAGATTACAAAAAAAAAAAAACAAATCGTAGAAAAGGAAAAAAAAACAATACTTCAAAGCCAAACAAAAAATACATAAAAAGGCCATATAGGCAAATAACACTGCAGAATGGGCAGCTAGTGCCCATCCCAGTGTTTACATCTCACTACCTAATCACCAGAGCAAAACAGCACAGACAGTACATCATAGACTGCGGAAAAGAGAAAAAAGTGTCAAGGCTTGCTTGAAAAAAGAAAGGGGAATGGACTGGGAAGGCAGAAAAAGGAGACAACAGTGAAGATAGAAAAAAGGCAGAAACAAAGAGAGTGACAGAAAAGAGGAAACTCTAGCACATAATTTCCAGAAGGCGGGGATGCTGTTTATACTGAAAGACTGCTGGCATTCCTACGGGGGGTTCTTACGGTCAAATAAATAAACAATGAACTGGTGCTAAATAAGATGATTACCATTCAGCTGAGCACAAAAAAACCCCAGTAAAGGACAGACACGCACAGAGTTAAAGCAACACCATTGATTCTAAACCCTTGACAACAACATTTAAACAGAACACATTTCCTTTTAATCCCCATGTCAGAAAGATGAAGACCATTACAATACATTAACCAAGGCTTGAAGCTTACCATGGCTGAAGGCAATCCACAAATTAAAAAGAAAGGTTGAAGTTAAAGGTCCCATTGCCACAGCCATTGTACCCATTGACACATGTGATAGTGAGGAAAGTCAGAGTGGAGTGTGGAGTGAGGAAAGTCAGAGTGGAGTGAGGAAAGTCAGAGTGGAGTGAGGAAAGTTAGAGTGGAGTGAGGACAGCGTGGAGTGAGGAAAGTCAGAGTGGAGTGAGGAAAGTCAGAGTGGAGTGAGGAAAGTCAGAGTGGAGACTGGAGTGAGGAAAGTCAGAGTGGAGTGAGGAAAGTTAGAGTGGAGTGAGGAAAGTTAGAGTGGAGTGAGGACAGCGTGGAGTGAGGAAAGTCAGAGTGGAGTGAGGACAGCGTGGAGTGAGGAAAGTCAGAGTGGAGTGAGGAAAGTCAGAGTGGAGTGAGGAAAGTCAGAGTGGAGAGTGGAGTGAGGAAAGTCAGAGTGGAGTGAGGAAAGTTAGAGTGGAGTGAGGAAAGTTAGAGTGGAGTGAGGACAGTCAGAGTGGTGTGAGGAAAGTCAGAGTGGTGTGAGGAAAGTCAGAGTGGAGTGAGGACAGAGTGGAGTGAGGAGTGAGGAAAGTCAGAGTGGAGTGAGGAAAGTCAGAGTGGAGTGAGGAAAGTCAGAGTGCAGTGAGGAAAGTCAGAGTGGAGTGAGGAAAGTCAGAGTGCAGTGAGGAAAGTCAGAGTGGAGTGAGGAAAGTCAGAGTGGAGTGAGGAAAGTTAGAGTGCAGTGAGGAAAGTTAGAGTGGAGTGAGGAAAGTCAGAGTGGAGTGAGGAAAGTCAGAGTGGAGTGAGGAAAGTCAGAGTGGAGTGAGGAAAGTGTGGAGTGAGGAAAGTCAGAGTGGAGTGAGGAAAGTCAGAGTGGAGTGAGGAAAGTCAGAGTGGTGTGAGGACAGCCAGAGTGGTGTGAGGAAAGTCAGAGTGGAGTGAGGAAAGTCAGAGTGGAGAGTGGAGTGAGGAAAGTCAGAGTGGAGTGAGGAAAGTCAGAGTGGTGTGAGGAAAGTCAGAGTGGTGTGAGGAAAGTCAGAGTGGAGTGAGGAGTGAGGAAAGTCAGAGTGGAGTGAGGAAAGTCAGAGTGGTGTGAGGAAAGTCAGAGTGGTGTGAGGAAAGTCAGAGTGGAGTGAGGAAAGTCAGAGTGGAGAGTGGAGTGAGGAAAGTCAGAGTGGAGTGAGGAAAGCCAGAGTGGAGTGAGGACAGCCAGAGTGGAGTGAGGACAGCCAGAGTGGAGTGAGGACAGCCAGAGTGGAGTGAGGACAGCCAGAGTGGAGTGAGGACAGCCAGAGTGGAGTGGAGTGAGGACAGCCAGAGTGGAGTGAGGACAGCCAGAGTGGAGTGAGGACAGCCAGAGTGGAGTGAGGAGTGAGGACAGCCAGAGTGGAGTGAGGACAGCCTGAGTGGAGTGAGGAACATCAGAGTAGAGTGCCTTTCCCAAGAACACAACACCATGTTGAAATGAGGCATTGAACCCAGATCTCTGGTGATCCACTGGGTCACTATGCCAGTGCCTAACTGATTCTGCCACAGCACCTCTCATAATTCTCTCTCTCTCTCTCACACACGCACGCATGCACGCACACACACACACACACACACGCACACACACACAGCTTGTGTCAAACACTTACATCAAGACAAACTTCTGGCCCAAGACAGTGCAGGTGTCTACATCAAAGTCTTTTTTCTTTATTTCTGCATTCATGGGCTGTAGCTCCCAAGTTCACTTGTATCCACTAGTGGGATTTAACTTGCATGACTGTTTTCAAACCCAACCACATAAGCAAGCATATTGATTTCGGGAGTGTCCATGCTGGGTAATTTCATTTTTTCCATAACACTGAACTCTGACAAGAGTTACATGATCTTTCACATGCGTATTTGATCTTGTGCATGTATTTCTCTTTTTATCACAACAGATTTCCTTGTGTGAAATTCGGGCTGCCCTCCCCAGGGAGAGCGCGTCGCTACACTACAGTGCCACCCATTTAAAAATTTTTTTTCCAGCGTGCAGTTTTATTTGTTTTTCCTACCGAAGTGGATTTTTCTACAGAATTTTGCCAGGAACAACCCTTTTGTTGCCGTGGGTTCTTTTACGTGCACTAAGTGCATGCTGCACACGGGACCTCGGTTTATCGTCTCATCCGAATGACTAGCGTCCAGACCACCACTCAAGGTCTAGTGGAGGGGGAGAAAATATCGGCGGCTGAGCCGTGATTCGAACCAGCGCGCTCAGATTCTCTCACTTCCTAGGCAGATGTGTTACCTCTAGGCCATCACTCCACTGTACACACAACGGCAGTTAAGGTAGAAGCAGGCTGGTCATCACCAATGAATAATAAAGACCTGGGAGATCAGAAAAATCTCCACCCTTAACCCATCAGATGGGTGATACCGTGATGGAACACAGGACTCTCAGATCGAGTCTAATGCTCTAACCACTGGGCTATTAACCCATCACCTATCTCTACACAAGTAAAATACCATGATACAATGTATCCCCAGTGTCATGGGCACTGACTCACCTCCTCATGTTGACGTAACTCCCCGATCCAAAAGCGGATGCGGTCAAAGCTGGATTTGTCTGTCAGGTCAAAACAGAGAATGGCTGCCTTGGCACCGCGGTAGTAGATACGACTCATGGCTTCATAGCGCTCACTCCCCGCTGTGTCCTGTGCAGCAGTGTCTTCAGTGTCATTTGTCACTCTTACAAGTATGCTGGTTACAATGTCTGTGGTAGGAAAGTGTAATTGCACACACACATGCAGGCATGCACATGCACACATACACACACACATGCATGTGCACACATACACACACATGCATGCACACACATACACACACACTCAAACACACACACACACACACACACAAACACGTGGAGATGGATACACTCACAACCCAAATGGGGTAAACATGCAGACTTGTTATTACGCAAGTACAGAATGACATCAGGTACTCTTTCCTTTTACTTCATTAATTCTTTAAAATCAATCCAAAAAAAAAAAATCCAGTTAATTTCTTTTCCCACAAGAAAACCTGACCCATTCTAATCAATTCACACAAATTCTGGGCAAATGCAGCATCCTGGATATGAAGAGCAACAGACACCCAACAATATCCACACCACATTCAAAACAATGACCACAACCATCAACAAACACTTCACAGTTGTCACTCTAGAATTCACCTCCAAAAATGGACAATGGCTGCCTATATGGCGAGGTAAAAACGGTCATGCTTGTAAAAAGCCCACTTGTACATGTATACGAATGAATGAGAAGACGACTCTAAAATTCAAATCTGCTCACCCAGATTCCCAGGATCACTGTGCTTCCATTGATGGTGAGACTTTTCGCTCCATATGCTGCACCGATTGTCTGCAAACCGAAATCCATTGGTAATTTGATTCAACCAGTGACAGCTCAACAACCAGAAAAACTTGCAAACCACAGATAGATCAAGAAAAAAAAGTGATCAACTAAAATATTTCTGTCGAAATGCTTTGCGCCATGATATTAGCATAATGCTGCATTTAGTTCACATCATCATACCAAAATACCATAAAAATATTTTTTTTAAGTCTGTGTAAGCATTTGTGTGTGTCTGCATGCCTGAAAACATGTCTACAAATCATTACATAAATACATTTGTAGTTCTGATGCGTATCCGGTCAGTATGTGAAAACATGCCATGAACAGACAGTTATATCCAAGGAAAATGCAGACAGATCTGAAAAACTGTTACACAACATCCACCTGTGAGGACAGCAATCAAAAGTTCGTAAAACATTTAAGTACGTACATCTCAAAAAGAAATCCTTGAGATAATAGAAAGAAAGCAAGTTCTAACAAATGTTCTCATTGAATAATAATACCGAAATAAGCATTCATATGGTACTGAATCTTGTGCAGAGACGAATCAAAGCACTAACACACAAGTCATCCACAGGCATGTACAGCTCTAATTCAGAGGAATGAAAAACAAAACATAAACACATGTAGATAGAACCCAGAGAAACTGCAGACCTGGATGATTTACCGGGACCAAGCACACACCATTTGCTCTATATTTGTCGCTCCACTAAAACAATAAATATGAAAATGAAAAAACAACAACGAAAGAACTGTCATGAAGCTTCATCATTATATCTGAAAAAAATATAAGAACAGACAAAAAGGATTACATTCTGATATGGGACGGTGTCCCCCGTGAACTGGTTCTTGAGGTAGCGCTGCACCACGCAAGTTTTGCCGACGTACGATGAACCCAGCAGGACAACTTTGGCATCAATTTTGGCCCCTGCCATCTCCTGTGTCTAAAACCAGAAAAAATACACATACACATACACATCTGAAACAACCATTTCTACACTGCAAGTCAATGATAATCCACTCAGAATAATGATCATCCACTCAGAATTATAATCATCCACTTCAAATAATGATAACTGATAGTTCTTACCTCATCATATACAATGACCTATGTACCAATCAAATCTTAAAAGTATGATCAAGCAACTATTTAAAGTGAGGTTTTACCTACAAAGTCAAAATTTTGTCAACTTACACTAACAGTCAAGTTATGAAACTCTGTAATGTTGCATAATTGTCAGATAAGCAAATCAAGCATGCTAATAAGGTTATAAATTACTATATGCCACACATTTATAGAAATTTAAAAAAATCCACACAAACACACGCACACTCCAATGAAAACTCTTCACAATGTACACTGGCAGTATAGTTGTAGGGAAAAGCTTGGCTCAAAGCCAACACATAGTGGTGGTGCATAAACCAGGACTAGATCCTTCACAACTTCAAAACAGGATAAGATGCCTTCACTATGACTGTGTACCAGCACTGTTAGAAAAGGTCACAGTTATTCTACATTATCTTGAGAGTGCGGTCATATTCAACTTTCTTTTTGGACAGAGTTTGTAAGAGATTTAAAACAAGAGTGTTTAGAAAATATACATATACTGTACACTACCTATGTCAGTGTGATCATGTACAATTTTTTCAGGCAAGAAAGAAAAGTGTTTAAATTGTGACAGACTTGTTCTCGACCATGCAAAGATGCTTTTTGGGAATGATAAACAAACAACACCCCCCCCCCCCCCTTAAAAAACAACAACAAAAAACAACTGATTGAAGTTTCTCTCACATTTTGATAGCCAATTTCTTTGTAGAGTCATTAAAGTAAAGCCAACACTATAAATGTTCATAAAAGATAACAAACAGGCAAAAGAAGTTGACATGCTCATTTTGAAAACAACAACAACAGCAAACTACTGAAAGTAACAAATTTGAGCAGAAATGGGCACCATACCCATACCAAGATTAACTTTAAAATATCACATGGAATAAATTTATTCATGAACATTCATTGTTCTGCCTACATTATTTTGATGTGAAACTGTCAATATACAGAGCAATATGATGTTTGTACTTCTTAATGTACAAACTATATTTGTATATCTCTCTGCAAACCCCTGAATAACAACTGTTAAAAAATGGTCACAACTGAAAATGGGATCCTGTTGTAGCCAATGTATACTGTAGTGTACTATAAACTTAGTGGCAGTGGTTGCACCAGATGCTGGTTGACTGAGAGTTTATTATGATTTCAAAGGGAAATTGCTTCAACATGCAGCTGTAAACATGCCATACACAGTGCTTTGGTGGACAGATGTGTGTGTGTGTGTGTGTGTGTGTGTGTGTGTGTGTGTGTGTGTGTGCGCGCGTGCGTGCGTGTGTGCGTGCGTGCGTGTGTGTGTGGTGTGTGTGTGTGTGTGTGTGTGTGTGTGTGTGTGTGTGTGGTCTTTAGTTTAATGTCTTTCCACTTGAAGTGATATTAGACCGTGTGTGTGTGTGTGTGTGTGTGTGTGTGTGTGTGTGTGCACTATATTTTCTCTTTTTAGGAGCTGCCATGATGCCATCTGTTAAACATTATGCATCCCAGACCTCAAGTTAAAAACAGTAAGGGGAGGTGACAACATACAGTCGCTGTTGGTTCTATGCATGTAGAAACTGGGAGTACAGGCAGAGAATGTGTGTGTGTGTGTGTGTGTGTGTGTGTGTGTGTGTGTGTGTGTGTGTGTGTGTGTGCATGTGAGAGAGAGAGAGAGAGAGAGAGAGAGAGAGAGTGTGTGTGTGTGTGTGTGTGTGTGTGTGTGAGAGAGAGAGAGAGAGAGAGAGAG
The DNA here is from genome assembly GCF_041734735.1 of Babylonia areolata. Classification (NCBI taxonomy): domain Eukaryota; kingdom Metazoa; phylum Mollusca; class Gastropoda; order Neogastropoda; family Buccinidae; genus Babylonia; species Babylonia areolata. The sequence goes on from NC_134877.1 coordinate 53,901,102, forward strand.
AGAGAGAGAGAGAAGAGTGAGTGAGTGTGTGTGTGTGTGTGTGTGTGTGCACGCACAGATACTCTGTGTGTGTGTGCGTGCTTAAATGTGTACATGCATGCATATATGCTTGTATGCACATTCGTGTATGTGTGCATTTGTGCACTATTGTGTATACATTTTTGTGTGCATGCGTGCATGTGTGTGTGCACATATGTGTACATGTGTGTGAGTGTGTTCATTTGTGTGCATGCTTGTGAGTGTGTGTGTGTGTGTGTGTGTGTGTGTGTGTGTGCGCACAAGCACTTATATGAGTATGTATATTGATGGAAATGCATTTGGATGTAGTGTGGTGCGGTACGGTGTGTACAATGCGAGATCTGGTGATTCTTGGCTCATCTACTGCAAATGAAAAGCCAGGCGACTTTATTTCCACAGTCTTCATGACTGCTGGGCAAAATGTCTCTCATCAATCTCTGTATAAATGTAAATTTATACTCCACAAAATTTTCAAAATGTGTTTTTGGTGCAGGTCATTTTCCTACTTTTGCACACTGTGAAAGAAATCACACTTTAAAACAAGAGTTACAGGTTAAAAGTCATGAAAACTCTATGATGATTAACAAAGTTCTCTAAAAGTACAACAGCCTTTCCTCCAACACTGCAGAGAGATCAACCATGCAGCAAAACACTGAGGGTTAGTCTGCACAAACCAAGAAGAACGTCATCTTAGTACACAGTTCCTGCCTATCAGTCAAAGGAGACATTTTCCTTTTCTGTGGTTTTCACATTATCTATTCCATTTCACTCCATACCCTCCAAACACAGTCACACCCAGATTTGTGTGCACTATTCCCATATTCTGCCATCCACAAGAAGCTAGAAATGAAGTCAACATGAAGCCACAGTTCAGAGGAGACCCTGCACCACTGCTGAGTCACTCTGGTCATGTCTAGCTATGCCTCTTCTGATTCATTATATATATAGTTTTACACCTATATATTGAGCCCCCTGCTTATCACAATAATCACTGGGATAGACTGAGTGAACATCCCACTGGAATTCCAACTAAGAAAAGTCCCAGAAGTATTAGATGTCATCTGGAACAGCTCTGCCTGTGAATATTCATTGTGCCAAACATTCAGCCTGAATGGATCACCACTTTGACATGGTCAGGAAGCTTGAGTGTCTCAGTCAATGACCCAGACAGCTATGCCAGTTGGAGCTTTAGCTCCTGGTAACACCCAAGCTGGACTGGTCAAAAGTCATTGACCAGACAAAGTGTGATCCCTGGTCCTCTTGGTCAGGGGTTTGGCTCTGGACTAGTGACCCAGTCCCATAAAAAAAAGACTGCATCTATAACAGAAACCACAATAGCAACATCACAAAGCTGCTTGGTCCACAGAGGTTCCAATTCAGAGGGGCCTATGATGTGAGCTGGTGAAATGCAAGAGGCCATTTCCCCTGCAAATCTTCTTACCACCAAAACAAAAACCATGATAGGGACCTGAAATATCTTGACCCTGAATGAAATAAGTAAAACAGCCATAGGCACAAGTGAAATGAAAAGATTAAACCTTAAAATTATCATCCTTTGAAGGAATAGTTTGAATGACACAAACAAAGAATCTGAGGGATAATTTATTGTTTCCTTCGTTTTGACTCGTGCCAAAACAAGCTGCAGGATTAAATGGTTATCACATGTGAGCACTGAGAACTTTGCTTCTTTTGTTTTTTTTTTGTTTTTTTTTTTAATGACTTAAATGCCTTGACTTAATGAAAACAACACAATAATAACACAACAACTGGAACTTCTTTCTGTCTGAATCCAGCCTTCTGGGATTACTTGGACACTTGGGGTGAACCGCAAAATGTTGTAGCTGCTAGCTTTTAATTTGCTTTTGAGTTTCTCACTAGTGTAGGTCTGTATGTTTTTTGTGCAACATGGCTCAACAGCACAGCAATTATGACTGGCTGAATAAAGAAGGTGGTGATAAGTTATCTGTCTCTCTGTCTCACACACACACACACACACACACACACACACACACACACACACACACACACACACACAGAGTGACAGTCAGTGACATACATCAACACACTTTCTTGCATACAGATACAGACAGATATGGATAAACATACACAGAGACAGACAGACGCATATCCATATGGATATATATACACAGAGACAGACAGACAGACACACACACTTATAACATATATAGACATTCACACACACACACACATACACACTGATATATATATGTATATATATATATATATATGTGTGTGTGTGTGTGTGTGTGTGTGTGTGTGTGTGTGTGTGTGTGTGTGTGTGTGCATATCAGTATATCCATGAACATCAGCATCAACGTACTCAAACATACACGTGGGTGTGCGCACATTCTTTTAACTCTACAAGATGTTTAAATGTGGTCAACAAAAGTTCAAATCACCAAATAAACAATTTGTTCAAAACCATGACACACACTCTGACAATGACACTGGTCATTGAAAATCGGAATTTCCAAAATGACTCCATTCTGATTGTACCCACAAAATACAATAAATTGTTTTACTTCGTACATGACAAAAAAACCAACAACAAAAAAACATACTGCTACAATCTTCAAGTTTACCTCAAGAAAGTGGTGTCACTCGTTTTACGGTAAATGATAATTTCACTCTCATGAGACACACCCTCCCCTTTCGAAGCTGAGCATCAGCTGAGCGGACGACGAGGAAATGATTAGCCGGATAGTGTTAGAGTTCTTTCCCGTGTCGGATGTCATTCAGTGCTGTTGTCGCCATCGAGCTCAGTGGATGTTGCGGGCGCGGAAGCCACTCATTCAATATATTAGACTGGTAATAGTGTCGAGTGTGTCAAATGGCCCTTAGGAATCGAAAGCAGAATCGGGCTTACACTGAATTAGACGTAAGCACACACACACTCACAGACTGACACACACACACACTGACACACATTCTGTGATACACATACACACACAGACACATGACACACAGACACATCACACACACACACACACACACACACACTCGGCACACCGTCACTCACTGATTCACACTCCAAAGATCTTCCCGTTTTTCACCAACTCACTAGTCATCCGCCAACCCCTCCTCTCCGTCGTTAACGATGACACCGGGTCAAATGTAAAAATCGATACTATAATAAAAATTATTGTCCACAATAACCAGTATGTTTGACGGGACACAGACACACACAGGCATCTCTCTCTCCCTCTCTAGGCTCTCTCTCTCTCTCTCTCTCTCTCTCTGTGCCTCTGTGTGTGTGTGTGTGTGTGTGTGTGTGTGTGTGTGTGTGTGTGTGTGTGTGTGTTATGCAGAACTGGATTTTCTTTTGTTTCCGTGGAACAATCAGGTTGCTGAACATCAGCTGTAGAGAATTCTTCGGTAGTGCCGTGTTGAAACAGCGTTTAATTGATATGTACATTCAAGAACTGATGGTCTTCAGCAATAAGAGAAAGCAACAGGTATGATTTGTACAGATGATTTAAACATGTCTATGGAAATGAAACATATTTACAGTCCGTCAGTTTATTTAGCTTTGGAGTGGCACTGACACAAATTAGATTTGGTGTGTTAGCGTTGAACAGTTACTTACATAGCTACACTGAGTAAGAATCCAAGGGAAAGAATGTGCAATGTTTGCGGACAGGCAATTGAAAATGAACATAATTTTATTTATATAATTGTCCCTTATATACCGACCTTAGGAAGAAATTTCTGAGAAAATTTGTACAATATTCCTTTTCGAGTTCACAGGCTTATAGATGGTAGGAACGAAAATATCAGTCGTGTTGTTTCGAAGTTTATTTTCTTGGCTATGAAAAGAAGACAGTGTTTCCTTGAAGGCCAAAGAACTGTTTTTGTTTTTGTTTTTGTTTGTTTGTTTGTATTCACCAAAGGTTAATAAGGTTATTTCTGAAGTAACATGAAAATGATAAGAGCATAAGTGACTCAACCCTGTCTACAGATTAAAGTGATACTGTCTGCTATAGTCATCTGCTCATGTTTACCTTACACAGATTCATATTGTGAAAGTGAAACTGATGTCATTTGGTGAGTTCTGTTTGCTGTCTATTCGTGTAGTATCTTTCGTTAATTGCTAATTAACCTTCCCCCAAACTCCCAATATATATATATATATATATATATATATATATATATATATATATATATATGTGTGTGTGTGTGTGTGTGTGTGTGTGTATATTATGTGCCCATGGCCGAAATGCATTAAACATTCATTCATTAATCTCTCTCTCTCTCTCTCTCTCTCTCTCTCTCTCTCTCTCTGTGTGTGTGTGTGTGTGTGTGTGTGTGTGTGTGTGTGTGTGAACATGTTGTGCCGGAACCGGAGAACGGCGAATAACGAACTGAGTAGGCGGCTATGAAAATCAGTGATATCAAAGTCTGTGTGTACAGACTGCGATAAATCTAAGGCGGTAGAATTCGAAGCAGCCAAACGGCAAAATCCAGTTTCAACTAAGAGACGTCGCTACATCTTACTTGCTGAAGAAAAAAGTACCTGCCTAAAGTCAACACTCTGCTCAGTCCTTGGAATCCTCACCAGAAACAACTCCGGCCATAAACTCTACCACTGTGGCGTCAAAGGAACACCGCATAGATGGATTAAAAATTTCCTGTCAACCAGAACGATCAGTGAGAGTGGTTCTGGAAGGGTACAGAGAGACCTCCGAAGGCGTCAGAGTGGAATCAGGGCTCGGTATGGTTTGGAAGCCTGCTAAAAACTTCCCGGGGCGGAACGGGATAAGAGATTCCATGAGTAACGTGTGGACGCCACTGATGCATATTCAGAAAATGATTACAAAAACTGCTGCAAAGATCTTCAATAGGCCTTCACCCTTTCGCAGCGTTCAACACATGTTCATAGAATAAAACCTCTTTGTCTCTTGATGCTCACTGCCGTGTATATATTGTCAGTTTTGCCCGTGGAAGATCCCACACACACCACCGAGATGCATCCAGACGCTCCCTCGTCTCGTAGTTTGTGACTTGTTCATTTTTTTTTTTTGGTCCACATGGTAAGCACTGTACACACTATTCCCTCCTCTTCCCCCGCGGCCACTGAACATGCTGTCTGGCCAACTACATAAAAAAGAGCTGAATTAAAATCAACTCACGTCGGTTGTAATTCAAGCCCTTTTTATTTCTTTAGAATTATATTTCATACAAGCGTTGATAAATGCAAATCAATAACTCTGAATATATCTGTTGGCCTTTTGCTTAATTATGCGCATGATGTCCTAGCCTTCGGTTTATCTCTCTCTCTCTCTCTCTCTCTCTCTCTGTGCGCGTGATTGATGCGTATCGTGTTGTAACTTGTTCAGCAAAATGTTTCATTGTACCGTGGGTTCAGCTTTAGGTGTGTGATATCGGCCTAACGCCAACTGAAAGGGGAGGGGATCGACGAGAAGGGTGTGAGGGAGGGAGAGGGGAGTTTTAGGGGGTGGGAGAGGGGAAAGGGGGTGTGGGTGGGGGCCGGTATTGCCCGAGGAAGAAACAGGTGTAAGGTAGGTGTGGTGTTGACATGACGTTCTCAGACTTCAGAGACAATCCTTTTAGCGTGCTGTTGTTATCGTTTGGGATCGCTGAGTGGACCACAGGCACGTAACTTCTCTCTCTCTCTCTCTCTCTCTCTCTCTCTCTCTCTTTCACACGCACACAGACACACACACACAGACCGAGACACACACACACACATATAGACAGACAGACAACCAGTCACACACACACACACACACACACACACACACACACACACACCTAAAATAGTGGATACAGAAAAAGTAGAAATATTAATAATATCAATCCACCTGACTATCCAACCACGAACCTTGGACGAGCAACAACACACATCCACATACACATCCACATACACACTCACACACATACACACACGCGCGCGCGCCGGCACACACACACACACACACTGACCGTGACACTCAGAGACACAAACTCTCTCTCTCTCTCTCCATGTCATTGCCTTACCCACGCATACGCACACATTCTTAGAAAACTGGATACAGAAAAAGCGAAATATCAAATCCATCTGACTATCCAACCACGAACCAATGACGAGCAACCACACACACACACACGCACACACACTCTCTCTCTCTCTCTCTCTCTTTAATCTCTGCTCTGTACAGATCGAGGAACCAGCCGGTTAAAGCTGGAGCCGGACACTCTGATATTGGTTTGAGAATGAAGTCGGCCACGGTCCCTTTGAGGCGCACAATTTGTTCAGCTGAAGAAAGGTTTTACATGCTTGTTGTTCCCATCTGTCCGGCTGGACTTGACGCCTGTTTCACAGTCAACAAACCCGGCCAGTGTAAAGAACAAACGTCGCGGTATCCCTCAGTTTCTCACATGGGTCCTTTTTATTGAAAATTGGCTGGCAGCAAGCTCTCTCTCTCTCTCTCTCTCTCTCTCTCTCTCTCACTGTGTGTGTGTGTGTGTGTGTGTGTGTGTGTGTGTGTGTGTATGAATATTATTACCTCCCCACTATAAATATGAACATAAACTCGTAATGAGGTAATTCCAGGGTAAATGGCCGTCACTTACAGCAATCTGAAAATGACGATCTGGAACATAGCCTACAATATCTATCGCACTGAAAACTAGCTGCTTGATTATCTGACGGCTTCTTGAAGATTGTCTTCAAAGCACTCTGTCTAGGGTATCCCGTTGAAGAGTTTCCCTTGTAGCACTACAAATATAATATCATGCCCACGCAACTACAGTTAGCCAAACGCAGTTTAACATCAGGTTTGGTGACATAATTAACGTTCATTGGTTAAATTAAAAAATGAACGCATCAGTCGATAGGGATAATTTAACCGTCTCTGGAGAAGAAGAGAAAGAAGCAAACAATCAAACAACAACAACAACAACAGCAAATGGAGGTGGGGTATTCACTCTGACTGATACAACCGGGACAACAACATGAACGGGTGGACCAGAACAACACTATGCATGGGTGGACGTGTAGAATGACTTTCTTTTCATGTAGAATGACTTCCGGGAGGACTTGTACTCACAACCTTAATACTCTGTTTGCATGTACAGGTGAAAAGTGGTCTGAAGATTAAAATCACTGCTCGCATTTCCAGTTGACGTCTGTGGGGACAAGGAAAGAAAGAACACCGGAGAATACCTATCACACGGAATCGATGTGTTGATGGATTTTTATTGTTCTGCTGATGCACTTTCGGTGTTGAATAGCCAATGTTGAGAGTGGCTTTGTATTTTCACTTTCAAGTGTATACATTAAATCGTATTAGATTCTGTAAACCTATGTCTGAATTAAAATCGTTGGGGGGTAAAAACATACAAAAACCACTGGCCTGTGAAGAACGTGACCGTCGGGTCCAAAGATAGGGAAGTATTGCTCATGTTCAACAGCTTGTGCTGACACGGTAATTCCCTGTGCACTTTTCTGAACTTTTCTGAACCTGCAGGTTGTCAGCTCTTCTTTGAATTGGACTTTATCTTTCAGTTATATGGCCGCTCGTGGCTTCAAATCAACGCACCTGTCATCACAGAAAACTGTACACTGCGGCATGCTGGGCTGTGAACAGGGAACTGATATAGGTTGTATTTAATCAAGAATCTTCATATGTTTCCCCTGTTTTTTATTTTTATTTTATACTAACCCATTACAACCCTTCTTGTCAACAGGTGTGAGTCTCATGTAGGCCAATGCTCAAAGGATGTGATTACTGGCGTTATTGCTCTATCGTTTAATCCGGAAAATGAAACACGCGAACCATCTGGGAAAAAATATATATCGTCCAATTTGTGCTCTCAAGTATGGGAGAGAGGAATTGGGAAAGGGAATCCTGTTAGATATTGATATGGATGCTTGTGGTATCATAACTATAAACGGTATCTGTGATAAAAGGTTCCACTGTTTTCTTGTACGTGATTTTCAGTCGGTCCGGTGTTCTGCTTGTGCAGCCAATATGATATGTGCCTTGCTGGGAAAAGATATGCACGCCCATCATTTGTGTGTGTGTGTGTGTGTGTGTGTGTGTGTGTGTGTGTGTGCGTGCGTGCGTGCGTGCG
>NC_134877.1:53919216-53974216 GCF_041734735.1 Babylonia areolata
AGAGAACAACTTACAGACAGGCAGACGACACAGAGAGTCCGAAACAAACCAACAAAAATTTGTGTAAAACAGCAAAATTCCAACATGAAGAAATGGGATCCAACCATATGTGACCTCAGAGCAAGATGGTTGACACCTATAATTCTCACACGATGCCATGTCACGTCGAGCGAGTGAGAAACCGTGTAATAGAAGTTCTGGGAATAAAAATGCGCCATACAGCGGTCAGATACTGGCCGAACTGAAAAAAAAACATCCACATGTGGTGTCAGTGTGGGGCAATGATCACCAGTGCTTCACTGGGATGTGAAGGGAAGCTGCTGAACCCCCTTCTACCCCCGAAGAAAACAAAATCATGCTTTTAGTCAGACTGACGTCTCTCTAAGAAATGTGTGGATGTTTTAAGCGGTTAAAACCGGTTTTTAATTTTCTGTTCTTTGTATGAAAAACAACAACACTACTGTATAATTATCACTGTTATCTTCACAGTCATCATCATTAAGATCACAGTATTGTAATCATCAATAATATTGCAAGATGATGATGACGACGACGAATATGATTATGAATGACGATCAAACGGTTTAATTCGGATGCCGTGAGAGACATTTGGCGCTGCAGGAAGCAAGCTTTCTAATGGGCCCTACGTTTGCCCAACAGAAACAGGAATGGGTTGCCATAAACGGTCTGAGCAGGGCTGAGTTTGCTTTGTGTGCAACCCAGCCCTGACGTCCAGAAAAACGAGATCATTATCGATACTTATACGACGCCTACCCTCGGTCAGAGACCAAACTCCAAGTAATTTCCACATCAGGCCAGTTGGGTAAAGCGAGCTGATAGCCGCCTTAAGTGGCTCATCATTCGCCGTTTCCCTGTGTCACTCATTCAGACTTCAGTAACACCACATGCACACAAATATATTGAGTGTATATTCTTCTTTAGAAAATTTGCACATTTTGTTGCCGTGGTTTCTTTTGCGTGCGCTAAGTGCATGTGGAACACGCGGGGGCCTCGATATGTATCATCTCATCCGAATGACTGGCGTCCAGACCACCACTCAAGATCTTAGTGGAGGGGGAAACATCCTAACGAATGTGAAATCCCGTACCCTGAGATTTTCTCGCGGCTTCCTTGGCGGACATGTTTACACAAGGCCACCGCTTCACTGGTTTTCAACAACGCTGACAAACAACAGATGTGAAAAGGGTTTGCTCCGATAGTATCATCAGTATCAGTAACTCAAGGAGGCGTCACTGCGTTCGGACAAATCCATATTCGGTGCACCACATCTGCTAAGCAGCCGGACGCCTGACTAGCTCAGACAAAAGAGTGGTACTGACTTTTGGTGCTTCAGAACCTTGAACATCTCTCTCTATAGATATTATGAAATATTAAAAAAACAAACAAACAAAAACAAAAACAAAAAAAACAAACAAAAAAAATAAAATAAAAAAAAATCTAGAGATGATTCACCTAAAGAAGACTGCTTACGGTTTACCACTGGTCACGCACGTTCAGTTCACACATGTACATCAGACCCCAGGTCAGGTTAATCAACGCCCCTGGTTGTGCCCCCTGTCTCAGGTTCTGTGACGCCCACCACTACATGAAGCCCAACGACGAGCGGGGACTGAACCTCATGACCCGAGCAGCCCAGAACGTCATGGAGGAGTTCAAGGACATCCTCCTCAGCTACGGCCAGAGCGACGAGTACAGCTTCGTCTTCCACAAGAACACAAACCTCTTCAATAGACGAGGAAGGTAAAGTCCTAGAAACTCCCTCTTAGCACGTGCGAAGAGCAGTTAACTCTCCATAACCTGTCCCGAGCGATCTCTTCCAGTCCTCAGCATTTTTCTCATTCGTGTTGATTCCTCCACCACACCTCCCCCCCCCCCCGACCCCCTATTTCATTCATTGACCATTCTGTTATATCTATTTGTTTATATATTTCATTCCAACATTATAAGTAGTAAACTGATGACTTTTGAGTGAAAACACATCACTCACGTTCAGACAGAACTTATGTAACTATAAGCACTTTTTTGTGTGCCTTGAATGTTAGTGGACGTTTCGCTCTGTGTGTGTGTGTGTGTGTGTGTGTGTGTGTGTGTGTGTGTGTGTGTGTGTGTGTGTGAGAGAGAGAGAGAGAGAGAGAGAGAGAGAGAGAGTCTGTGTGTGTGTGTCTGTGTGTGTCTGTGTCTCTGTCTGTCTGAGTGAGCTCTGCATTAGTGTCAGGAACACGCACTGTAGAACCATTTCACCAGGGTACGTACTGAACGGGTGTTTCAGCAAGATCCTGACCAGCGTGGCCAGCCTGTTCTCCTCCTCCTTCACCCTGCTCTGGCCCCGCTTCTTCAGCACCCAGCACCTGCAGTCGGTGCCCGCCTTTGACGGCTGTGTCCTCCTCTACCCCTCCGACCTCAACCTCCAGGACTACCTCAGCTGGAGACAGGCTGACTGTAAGGAGTTTGCTTCATCAGGGTACACCGTTTCCTCGGTATCGACAAAGGGAAGTTAATTGAGCTGGCAAGCAGTTGTGATTGCTAGAACTCAGCTAACTGTTCATTTAGATTAATTTTACAAGGCAACTGGAATGACCCAGAAACTGCACTGACGTTTCAAAGAAATTTTTAATTGATGCAGATGAAGAATGGTTCAGTTTCTGCTCATAGTAGTGAAGCTTAGCAATCTTCTCCAGTGTACTGCTCTCTAAAACGTTCAGATACCGCGTGAAGCTACGCTGACAGTGGATGTCTTTTGAGCCTGACACATGACAAAACAAGTACATGAGGTGTACTCCAGGCCACAACAATACTTCAGTAGTTATTTGTATCTGTATTTCTTTTAAATCACAACAGATTTCTCTGTGTGAAATTCGGGCTGCTCTCCCCAGGGAGAGCGCGTCGCTACACTACAGCGCCACCCATTTTTTTGTATTTTTTCCTGCGTGCAGTTTTATTTGTTTTTCCTATCGCAGTGGATTTTTCTACAGAATTTTGCCAGAAAAAACCCTTTTGTTGCCGTGGGTTCTTTATCGTGCGCTAAGTGCATGCTGCACACGGGACATCGGTTTATCGTCTCATCCGAATGACTAGCGTCCAGACCACCACACAAGGTCTAGTGGAGGGGAGAAAATATAGGCGGCTGAGCCGTTATTCGAACCAGTGCGCTCAGATTCTCTCGCTTCCTAGGCGGACACGTTACCTCTAGGCCATCACTCCACTTTAGCTCCCTTTTTCAACAAAGCACTTGTCTGTGGCCATGACACGGGGCCTCATAAACAAGCTCTGTAATGTCTGTTTAATCCATCTGAATTCGAGTTATGCATTCCTGTGAATGATTGGTGTGCAAGCGCTTTGATTAGTATCTGCACAAGATGCACGGCTGTATAAACACATTCATTATTGTTATTATCATGAACAGGTCATATCAACAACCTGTACAATACGTGTTTCATTATGTTATTGTCATGAACAGGTCATATCAACAACCTGTACAACACGTGTTCCATTATTGTTATTATCATGAACAGGTCATATCAACAACCTGTACAACACGTGTTTCATTGTTGTTATTATCATGAACAGGTCATATCAACAACCTGTACAACACGTGTTTCAATATTGTTGTTATCATGAACAGGTCATATCAACAACCTGTACAACACGTGTTCCATTATTGTTATTATCATGAACAGGTCATATCAACAACCTGTACAATACGCATTTCATTATTGTTATTATCATGAACAGGTCATATCAACAACCTGTACAACACGTGTTTCTGGAAGCTGGTTCAAGAGAAGGGACTGTCACATACTCAAGCTCAGGAACGGCTGAAGGTATCTGTAAACGATGTTTCTCCATGTATTCCTTTCATTAATTGCTTTTGTAAAATGTCTTCATCATTTCATCTGTGTCTACACACAGATTTCATTCAAAATTATTCATTGACTGTTAAGTGGGAACAGTTCTTTTGCATTTGAAAGTTTAGTTTAAAAAAACCCAAACCATATCAAACGGCGATATCTCGAAGCAATGTTGATACAGGGCTACTTGTAGATTGATGTATATCAAGAAAAATATATTCATATCTGGACATCGTCATCATACTGGGGAAAAAAAGCTCTCTGCATTCGTGGACTGCAATATCCGTAGGCCTGGATTCTACTTGCACAAGCACATTTTAGCCCATCGTTTAGGCAGGCAACACATGATCTTCATGCAAGGGAAGTGTATGCAGGGTATGTTCATGTTTCCACAACCCACACAATACAACGCATGCATGGTGTCGCGCCCCGACCCTCCTGGGACGGGACCTACCTTCTCACACAGAAGGAATCAGGAACATGGAAAGTTAAAGTTTTATTTCGCAACAAACAATTGCAAATACAAACAAATGATAATAAAGAAAACTCCCAAACAATAAAAAAAAAATAAACTGTTACAAACTATGGCATACAACACTCATGCAATCAAAGCACACACACGCACGCGCGCACAAACATACTCCAACACATACACATGAACGCACACACACTTGGATCCCGATTGATGACTGTGATAACGAACGTCGATGGTGGATGTCTAAAGCTGGAACATAGGGAAAGAAGGGGAGGGGAAGGTTTCGGGAACTTGTATTTGTCCTTTCTCCCTGTCCTGGATGTTCATCTGGTTTTTATTTCCAGCTTTGTTTAAGTGAGCTTACTTGGGGAAAAAAGTCTGCAACACACAAGACGGTTCATTCAAGACATTTGTTTTTGAGGGAACTCCTAAAGACTTGGCTTTCTTAGCTGATTTGAGGTCGGATGAGGTCACCAGGGGGCGATGGGGGTCTTACTAAAGAGGGGAAAATTACAGATCCACATTCTTTATTTCACTGTCATATTTTCATATTTGGATTCGCAAATTGTCTGTAACTGAAGAGTTCTGTGTTTCAGGGAACAATGTCCAGCGATAAAAACGAGCTGCTGTTCTCCCACTTCAAGATCAACTACAACAATCTTCCCGAGCTGTACCGTAAAGGCACCATTCTCATCCGCAGCCAGGTAAGTTCTCACAGGTGACTTACTCCAAAATTCCAATAGCCGTATGCAGTTATCAAAATTAATTATTGTTCACAACGATGGACTCCTCTAATTGTGAGTTGGTTTCATCATCAAATTATTTTCAGTAATGTGCAAGCATAACGATGTGGTTGTGTTTCAGTGTAAAGATATAACTGTGTATAACAAGGCTTAAAAATAACCAATGGAAACAATTCAGGACTCTTCGGTCCTAAGCTCAGCCGTGTTTACAGGAAACAAACCACCACAGTACAGTACACGTGTGAATCTGAACATAAATGCCCTATCATCAGTCACACTTTCAAGTGTATAATGTTCTGATAATTTGTGACCGAGTGTGACGTGGTGTGGTCATGATGACATGCAGGCCACAACATCCTTCCTGTCCCAGCCACTTCACTTCGAACTGTCTTCCTGTTCACGCTTACATTACATCCACCCAGTGTCTTCGTTACACTGTCTTCATACTGCACGTTTACTCAGTGTTCCAGGATTCTTGCCTTTTAAAGGGATCACAGAGCATTTGACTGTGTCAATGTATCGCATTACATGTGTGTGTGTGTGTGTGTGTGTGTGTGTGTGTGGTTATCTTTTGTCACAACAGAGTGATTGCATTGCTGGACACAAAGGAGCTATTATAAAATGATAACTTCATCCAAATAAGAGAATGTAGTTCAAAGTAGGGGAATCCACATCGATTGTGAACGAATCAGCAATATTACACAGTGTACTGTCATGTAAAGACCTGATTAGTGCATAAAGTTTATGTGAAGGTCAGGAATCTGCTACTTTTTGTTTTTCTCTTCTTATAATAGCAGACGTGTTAAAGGATTTGTCCGCATGATCTGAAACTCTGAGGCTGAAACTGAAATGTAGAAGAGATAAAAATGGTTCACAAGAACGTGGCTGCACTGTGTGACAGGGCAGCAGTGTTCCGGACACACCGACAGGACGCGGGGTGACGTTGGTGGAGAACCACATGCACACGAAGGCCGGTCCCTCCATTCTGGTGCTTCATGGAGACTTCATCACCAAACAGTTCTGGGAACAGCACCCGGTGCTGCTGGGGCCCAGGAAATGACCCACTGCTGCGCTCTGAACATAGGGTTCTGTCGTGCACTGTGTGTTGGAATGAGTATGAAGAATGCAAATGAACGTTGTTGTTTCTCCTTCACAAGCAAAGATGAGCATAAGCTTCACACTGGGTGGGTCTGTAGATGACTAACAAATCCAGTCTGAGCTTTGGAGTGGCAGTGGCACCGAGGACAGGGGAATGAATGAATGTTTTACTGTATACAGGGCAAAAGCACCATCACTTTGGGGCCAGGAAATATGCCTGACTGTCACACTCTCACATTGTCTATTATTGTCTCTCGTAGTCTATTTGCACTGCATGTTGGTAATAGAGTATGAGAGAATGTGAATAAACGGGTTTTTTTTTTTATTGCATACAGGCCAAAGTCATCATCACTTTGGGGTCAGGAAATGACCGATTCATGCACTCCAACATTTCCATTATCATTTGCCACTGCATGATGGAGAGAGAAGGTATAAAGGAATATGCATGAATGAAAGTTTTGCTGTATACAGGCCATAGGCATTATTGCATTGGGACCAGAAAATGGCTGGCTGCTGCACTCTCACACAGCACAATCACTGCACACACAAGAGAGAATATAAAGGAGCACGAGTGAATGTTTTTTTTCTGAATACAGGCCATAGTTCATCATTATGTTGGGATACTGAGGGGGTGTGGGGGTGAGGGGTTGCTGATGATAGCATTTCACTGACAGAGGAATAAGAGAGAGAGGGAGAGAATAATCAGGCACATTGTGTGTGTGTGTGTGTGTGTAAGAAATTTTTATGTGCAATCCATAAAGGATTGAGAGCTTCACATGGAGAGGGATATCCATGCACAATCAGTATTTTTAATCAGGAGAGAGTGATGGGTGTGTTGTGTTTTCATAAGCAATCTGTGTTATAATGCAATAAATATACCAATACAAGCCTTCTGCTAAGTATTTTATACAAACGACTGCATGTGGAAAAGTGTCTTTGAATCAACTGCTGATGTGAGTGTGGCAAGTTTTCACTGCCACATGTTCTGTAACATGAACAAAAAAAGAGTTGCAATACTTGGCTTCAACTCATCTCTAGAGCAATTGGCCATAACTGTTGTGACACAAGAACATGTTACTATAGAACAGTGGATGATGAAAAGCCCTGACATGCAGGTTGTCTTTCATTTCTGGAAAAATATGGTTGTGTGTGTGCGTGCATATATGTATATGTGTATGTGGGTGTATTCTGTACTCAGGAGAAGGAAGAGAACAGATTTTTCCCCTCCTGCAGATTATATGAGGCAGAATGAGGCAAAAGATTGGATTAACTATAAAAAAAAAAAAAAAAAAAAAAAAAATCAAAGCCCCCTATTTTTTGGCAACATATAAAACCAAAAAGGAAAAAATAATGCCAAGCATGTTGTTCAGGTTGTTACACACTTAATATGTTCAGCATCATGGTACATCACACATTTACTGCATATCACAACAGCACTCACCTTCCACATTCATTTCCAATAAACATGCAAGCACTCTCACTGCACAGTGTTCCGAGCATTGTGTTTATTTTCTTGTCAGCGACGTGGTGTCATACTGATTGTACAGACACACCAAGCCTGCTATAGGACATTTCACATATTTTGGTAGTACAGCATACATGGACTGCTGGTGTGTGAACTAAGAAATGATGGCGATAACATAAGAGGCAACCTTGTGTTAATTAAACAATATGGATTTGTACATCTGGAAAAAAGAGAGTAAACAAGCGTGTGACCTTTCCTTCAAAAAAACCTTCCTATATAGTGGGAAGCCATTTGTAATACTACAGTCGCAGTGTTCTTTAATTGCTGAAGCTGCAATCCTGAACATAATATTAAAACCATGTTTATTTCAACAAACAAAACAATCCTGCACATGATATTAAAATCATGGTTACCTCAACAAACAAAAGCAGAAAAGGTTCCACAGAGAGTTAACAACAGATGAATGAAGATGACACCTGAACTGGGGTGGTGGCAGTACCTTGAGTAAGCTATGCATTCTGTTTAATTTGCATACGTTCTATCACAACCAGTTCAACTGTGCTTTCTTTGTTTGAATTGGATATATATCCATGGTCTCTGTAGACAAACAACCAAGACATTTTCTATAAACTGAGAGGGAAAAAAAACAACAAACCAACTAACAACTAAACCAATTTTCCAGTCACTGACCAACATCTGCAAGTTTCCCATGATCAAGTTTCCTTTCTTCTTTCTGTTGGGGAAAAAACAAGAAAAGACACTAAAAGCACAGCACTGAGAGTAAGGAATGACAAGTGTAAACACACCCCAGAACAGCCTGTCTGAAGCACACAGCTGGACTTCTGCCATCATTGCCCTCCAGAAGTTAACTGGCTGACAGGAAACTGACGTCTTTATTCATACATACAAATTACATTCAAATAAAGGATGATATATTTTCTTAGTATGAATAACACAAGAATTACATGTGTTGTTATACATTTTTATTCTGGCACATTCAAATCTTATTCAGCTCTCTTCAACAAACAAGGTGTTGTTTTAAATATAGACCATACTAGTGTTCCATACTACATACACATGTAACAGCTCTTGGCTGTCTACCATTTAAGTGTGCAGAAAGCAACTAATGAAGGATAAATATATTCAAAAACATTCTGTTAGGATGGGACTTGATGATTCAACATCCAATTCTGCCCTTCATCTCCACAGCCAAGAAAGCAACTTTACAGTGACAATTTACTGGAAAACCACCATAAATGGAGAAAAAAAAGAAAACCCTAAAAAAACAACAACAACAAACAACAAACCCAATTTATTGCCCAGCTAATATGGGCTCTGTAAATAAGTCTTGTAAAATTATACTGCAAAGGATACTGCCAAAATGAAGGAGCAAGAAATGCAGTCCATATATGAACTGCATATATGAATTCTAGATTACTTAATTAAGCTGACATGTTTTGTTTTTTTAAAATACATATATTTTTCTAAAAACATATTTTACAACTGATTTTTTTCTCCATCATGATGTTATAGATCATAGTTTTATTGTTATAAACTGTGAAGCAGGCAATACACTGCCACAAACTGTGGGCAAACGTCTACCCTGAGTGTGAAACTATGAACGCATGCATACGCAACAGTGATTCTTTTCTTCCTCTGCTCTCAGACCTCATTTCAAGTATGTCAGTTGTCCACACCAGGTGTACACCCTTTGATCTTACACTGACAACACACGGAACAGAAGACAAAACTTCGAGGACAGAAAAATAATGATGCAGGCATGTGATTTTCCCTCCCTCTTTTTCAGAAGTAGTCCCCAAACAAATGTGAGATAAGACTGTCACAAACTTCTGATATCTTGCTTCACATGTTACTGGCTCAAACGCAATGCAATACCAGTCATCACGTCATTGTGCTGCCCTCTTGCAGTATACTACATACAAATCAACATAAAGATAGAAAAACAGATACAGGAATCAAAGGCAAAACTTTCATGATACTGTCATTTTTGGGAGGTTATGGAAAATGATTTTGAATCGTAATCCCTTGATTCAGACTAACAAGACTTAACAGCTGTTCAATAGTCTGAAGAGGTGGTTGTGATCTGAAGATCATGATCATTTTCCACTTTTAGATCAAATACTGATAAATACAACTTCCACTGTATCTTGATGCTAACACTCACTGTGCTTGAACAAACTTCATTTTTACGCAAATATGTTCGAGGATAAAGAAAGAAAAAGCAAATTTTCAGAATCTGTTGTCACTCAATTTGAATCTAATAAGGGTAACATACTGTGAAAGCACTAGCTGAACCTGCCTAAAACATAACAGCAAAACACAGACAGACAGACAACAGGGGTGAGTACGTGGGCATTACACAACTCATTTGTCACAGGTGACCCAACAGGTAACTCAGGATAAATATGCAAACAAAAACAGTTAATAAAATATCACAGCTGATACAAACATAATGGATCTGTTTACACATTACAGGCTATAAAAAAAAAATCTATACAAAGCACTGTGACAGTGCCTTTCCCCTGGAACTCACCTCTTCTTCATCAAGCTCCAAGCTTGCTCTCTAACCTGGCTTTCACATAAAAACCAAGATGACTAGTTCAACATACATAATACATCATGAAAAAAAACACCCCAAACAATCCCCGACTCTGCAAAAAAAACAAAAAAAACCCCCAAACCCCCCTCAAAAAACAAAACAAAAAACAACAACAACAACAACAAAACAACAACAAAAGGTGGGGTTGGGATAGAGGGCAAGGGTCATTGGGGTGAGTGGATGTGGAGGAGGGGGCGGGGGCGGCGGGTTTGCAAAAACTGAACAGAGCATCCACACAGCTTTCAGCCACTTCCCAATGCTGACAAGGTGTGCTCGCTTGCCACAAGCCAACATTCTATGGAATGGGAAACGCAAATCATGCAGGAAACAATGAGATGTGCTGCACTCAGCAATACAGGCAGGTATAGGGTGAAATGAGCAGGAGATGAATTGACAGGAACCCTCTCCCTGTTTACCTTTCCTCAGCTGATTTTCATTTCCATTTGATCAGCTACCACATTATCAGTTTGCTCTCTAGACTGTGCCTCTCATCAATAGTTCCTAAGGGGATGAAGCAGGTACAGTGCGAGACATCTAATGTCAATTATCTGTTCATGTATTTTTGTTTTCTTAACAAGAGCAGCATCTCCCCAAATAGACACATTTCTTGTTTTCACCACTGCTCTCATTTTAGTTGGTGATAATGAAGTCTTCATAATGTACTAGTTATCACACTGACAAGGGTCAGACCATCACCAGCCGCAGTCAAAACTGCTGCGTCTGTGACATGCATTCCTAACCGAACGCGAGTGCTTTCCATGTCTGACAGACTGAACTGCTCCCTTACCATCATCATCACACTCCTCTCAAACAAAATGTACATGCTTGGAAATGCACTGGCAGCACTTTAATGCTCTGTGACAGATTTCTACAGATTCATAGGATCAGCCATATACTTCTTGCACTCTTGCCATTTTCACTGACTGAAAATCTTAGCTGCCTATTTAGCTTTTTAAAATTCAAAATTTAAGTTACCTATTTTGACTTTTTGAAAGTCTTTGCTACCCACACTAGCTTTTCTAAATGGAAAATCTTCTCTTCCCATTTAGCTTTATGAAACAGAAAGTCTTAGCTTCTCATCTAAGTTATGGAAATGAATAATCAGCTGAATTATTTCCAGAATTACACAACTGGCAATCTATTTTATGTGGACAGATGAAACACATGTGGCATATAATCCATAATGCAGACAGGGCAGATCAAATGCAAAGTATATTTATTATGAGGAATTCACTTGCAGGCTGTTTATCCATGCTGTGTAAAGAAAACTCCAGTCTGTCACACTGCCAACTTAAATGCTTCTGACTTGGCAAGATCCAAATCTTGTACATGTACAACCTACAGGCTGGTAAACTTACATCAAAAACAGTTTTGTTATTATGATTTCTGTTTTTTGTAAATCTTTTTTATTTTATTTATTCATCGATAATTTCACCTTGTGCTTGTGTTTTGTTTTCTCCAGATTAATCTATATAAACCCTATCTAGCATGAAATGTAATATGGGCTCAAAAAGGGGCAATACTCAATCAAAATATTCCCTTTGCATAGCTAGGACACTCTTATGTGTGGGCATAATACATAAAATCTTATTTTATCATTTTTTCTAAAATGTGAACATACTACATGAGAACTTCAATTTCTTATAAAAAAGAAAAAAAGAAAAAAAAAGAGGGGTGGGGGGTGGGGGTGGGGGGCATGATCAGAAGCTTGCATGAAACAGGCATACCTCACAAGCTGTATTTTTACTGAGTCTGAAATGATAATCTGTTCTGTATGTCAGACAGCATGAAAGAAAGGACATGTATCTCCCTCATGCCTTCAGTGGATCTCTACAACATCAATACGAAATGTCAACAGCAACGACTGCTAAAATAACGGGCATGTAATTTTGTATGCATGTTCACACACACTGACACACACACACACAAAGTCAGTTTATGCACTGCCTTCTCTGAAAGTGAACCCAATATTTCATATCAATATAGCTGATGCCACAGATAGTGTTGCATCAATCTGTCTCTCTTCAGTCCCCCAGGAAAAGATTTGTTGACCGGGTGTTCAGCATATGAAGGGCAATGGCATGCTGGGTTTTGTGATAAAAATGATTCCTCCACAGACAAATCTCAAAGTCTGCAAACTCCTCCCTGGCTTTTGGATCATCAACCAACTACTCATTAACCCCACCTTAAGTTCTTTGTTGTGCATGCACATGCGTATGTGTGTCAGTGTGTGTGCATGCATGCATGATAGTGTCTGCGCATACGTGTGTGTGAGTGTGTGTGTGTGTGTGTGTCTGTACACGTGTGTGTGTGCATGCATGAGTACATGTGTATACTATGCTGTGTGTGTGTATGTTGTATATGTTTTGTGTCTGTATGCAAGCAGGCACCAATTCTCTCTCTCCGTGCATTAGATTTTCACTTTGACATGGCCCATTCTCATTCCTGCTTCTACAGACATGATTTCATTAAAATTATGATTAACAATTAAGTGAAATGCATACTCATCTATACACACAAAATATACCTCCACTTATCTTCATTCACTTACACAAAACAAACTGTGCAAACTGCACACACATACACATACACACACAGACAAACAACACATTCATACAAATACACACGCATACAGTGCTAAACACAGTCAATCATCAAAATTTGCACCATCAGTGTTTCATGAAAGTGCTGACAACTACAAAGGCTAGCTTTCAAAGCCAGCCAGGGAATCTCAAAAGGTTTCAGTTCCACTGTGCACTTTTCAGAAGCTTCCATGCATTTGCAGTGTATATAAAAAAAAAAAAAATTAAAAAAAGGATCAGCAGTGAACTGAGTTTAAACAATATCAGGGCACAAACGCGTCACAAAACATTATTTCTCTCCCTTGATGACCACCAGGGTCCACTCTCACACAAACACACACGCACAGCTCACAAGCTGTGGCAGGCAGACTGTGGGATGAACAAGCCGCTCATATCACCGCGTAAAGCATCATCACATCAACTGCCCTCTCTTTGTGTCGGCGCATGGACTGCATGCGCTTTTACCCTTCACGTTTTCTCCTCCCCTCTCAGGGAAGGGGATGGATGTCTGTGTCTTTCAAACGTCTGTCTCTCAGCCCTGGGGGGTGTTGCTGGTCTCCAGAGCTCGCAGCTGTTTGAGCACTGTGTCCACTAGTTTCTTCTTGTCCCGCTCGTTCTTCTTCAGCGAGGCAAACAGGTTGTTCTTCTTTTTGTCTGCGTTGTTCAGCCTGCACACAGCACAACATATAACACCGTTGTCACCACACACCATGTGTCCCAGCTGACTGAGCTGTGAAAACTGTGGTAATTTCAAGCATTACACTGAACATCACATTGCACTTTTTTCCTCTCTGAGGGGCAGGTAATGGGGTGGGAAGGGGGAGACGGAGGGTCAAAGATCATGGTCAGTAAAATCCTTCAGACTAAGAGAGATGAAATTCATGGACAATAAGAGAAAAGAGAACTTTTCTGTAAAACCTAGCTGTGAAATGTAGGTGCAGATATAGAAATAAAGCCTGGGGAGAGGTAAAGTGTGGGAGTGGGTGAGGTATAAACCAGGACTCAACCCTCAAAACAACAAAACCTTCACCAAACCAAGACCCAATCCCTGAACAACTTGACTAAAAGGACGCAAGCCAACAGTTCTTTAATGATTTTAAACTCACTCAACCACCAAAACAGAATGAAGAGAATACCAATAAACACACATGCCTATCTGCAAAAAAGAATAGGAGCATAATTCTGCACCACAGCAGTCAAGGTAACCAATATATGCACAATACAATGAAATACACCTTTTAATAACTCAAGCACATACTGCCAATGCCTCAGTTCTTTTGTGTTCATGGTCTGCAACTCCCACGTTCATTTCTATATGTATGGGTGGCACTGTAGTGTAGCGATGCGCTCTCCCTGGGGAGAGCAGCCCGAATTTCACTCAGAGAAATCTGTTGTGATAAAAAAAAGAAATACAAATACAAATTTACATGAATGACTTTTTACCCCCCATGTACGCAGCTACACTCCATTTTCAGGGGAGGTAAATGCATCAAGTGAATTCAAACACCTTCAAAGCGACGGGTGCAATAGCCGAGTGGTTAAAGCGTTGGACTGTCAATCTGAGGGTCCCGGGTTCGAATCACGGTGACGGCGCCTGGTGGGTAAAGGGTGGAAATTTTTCCGATCTCCCAGGTCAACATATGTGCAGACCTGCTAGTGCCTGAACCCCCTTCGTGTGTATATGCAAGCAGAAGATCAAATACGCATGTTAAAGATCCTGTAATCCATGTCAGCGTTCGGTGGGTTATGGAAACAAGAACATACCCAGCATGCACACCCCCAAAAACGGAGTATGGCTGCCTACATGGCGGGGTAAAAACGGTCATACATGTAAAAGCCCACTCGTGTGCATACGAGTGAACGTGGGAGTTGCAGCCCACGAACGCAGAAGAAGAAGAAGAAGAAGAAACACCTTCAAAGTGAAACGGCCCAGGACTTACTTTCCCAGGAGAGTGATGGCGATGTGTTGTACTTACTTTTCCAGGAGGCTGATGGCGATGTGTCTCTGCACCCTCAGGTAGCGAGCCTGCTGCTTGCCGAAGTCAGCCAGGTAGACGGACCAGTCCCAGTTGATGAACAGGTCCATCAGCTGTCGCAGGTCAGAGAATGCCAGCTGCAAGGTGCCGTCATTGGAGCCCGGCACAAACTCCGAGTTAGCAAACTCTGCAACACACAGGCCCCTTGGTCAGGTCATTCAGTGCTAACAATGTCTGTGTATATGTGTACCAGGAATAACAGTCTGGATTTCTTGTTGCTGGTCCTTTACCGTTCATCATGTCAAGCAAACAGCAATTCTGATTTGCTTTGACAAAGGTAAGTGACAGGTATCTAATTTCAGTTTCAGTTTCAAGGTGGCGTCAAAGGGATCTGACTGATCCATACACACTACATCAATCAAAAACAAAAATCAAACCCACCAAAACACAAAAAAAAAAAAAACAAAACAAACAAGAAACACACAAATCAAAACAACAACACAACAAAAAAAACACACACACACAATCACACACAGAAACAAAACAAAAACAAACAACACAAATACAAACACAAACAAAAAAAACTAATCAACACAAAAGAAACACAAATACACACATCAACCCAAAAAAAAAAGAAACAAAAACACACAAAACAACAACAAAAAGCAAAAAAAATCACAGCCAACACAAAAACCCCCCCCAACAACACAAGGGAACAAAAAAAAGAAAAATCAACAAACAACACAAAACACACAATCAAACACACAAAACAAAAACACACAAAAAAGACACAAAACACACAACAACACAAACAAAATCAACAAAAAAAACAATCAAAAAAACAAAAAAAAAAACAAACACACAAACAAAGCACAACAAAAGCACATAAAATATTTAATAGTATTTTCGTTGATAATATATATTTATTTATTTAACAATAAAACACAAAATCAACACAACATCACACACAACACAAAACAAATCAACAAACATCAACACAACCAAACACAAATAACAAACACAGCAAGCAAAAACAAAAACACACCACAAACCACAAAAACAAACAACACAATCCAAAAACAAGAGCACACAACAAAAAAAAACAAAAAACAACACCCACAAAAAAACAAAACAACAACCAAAGTCAACACCCCCCAATCAATCACAAATTCAAAAAAAAACACAACCCACACCCCACAACACAACTCAAATCCCACCCACAACAACCCTCCAAAAAACACAACCCACATCCCAAAAACCATACCACACACAAACACCCATCCACAAATTCACACAAACATCATCAAAAACACCCCCACCAAACCCACAAACAAATCAATACAGCAACAAACAAAACAACCCACAACAACAAACATCAACCACACATCACAAAATCAACAACACAAAACACGCATACAAACAAAAGCACATCACAACAAACAACAACACCAAATCAAAAGGCCACAAACTCAAAAAAAAAAAAAACAACAAAAACAAAATCAAAACACACACGTCCCAACCAAACCCAAAACAAATAAAACACCAACCCCCCAAAAAACAATCCAACACACCCAAACAAGCACCACAAAAAGCAAACAATCAACCACACACCAACACACGGGATAACAAGACACCCACACACCCAACAAACCACACAAACACAAACCCCCAACAAAATCCACACCAACCCATACACATACACCCCCAGCACAACAACACACACACAACAACACACAACACCCCACCAGACAACAACACCACACACACACTCATACAACCAGACAAAAGCAACAATAAAACAAAATCAAACATCAACAACACTCAAACAAACAATCAAAACACCCGAACCACACAACAAAAACAAACACCAAACACACAAAAAACACAAACCAACAATCAGACAACAAAACACACACAAACAACAACAACAACAACACAAAAATAATTCACAACAACACAGAATGAGGGCACCCAACAACACACAAAGAGCCAACCACAAAACAAAAAAACACCCAAAACAAAACACAAACCAGGAGAATCAACACAAACACAACAACAAGCAACAAAGACATCAGGCACATAACAAAAATCAAAATCATCAAAAAATCAAACAAACACCACAAACAAACACCACACATACAATCCAAAACAAACACACAAAAAACATCACACACAGATAACAAACAATCATACAACACAAACACAAAAACAAAAAAACCAACAACAACACATCCAAAATAAAAAAAATCATCACAAAAAACACACAAAACACAACAACAACACAGCAACATCCCACACAACATCAAGCACCACACAACCCCCACCCCACAGATCACACACAAAACCCCCCACCACGCACCCCCCCACAATGCCCCACCAACAACAAAAACCATCACCCCAACATCCCCAAACATCCACAACAAACAAAACCAAACAACCAAAGACAAGCAAAAACCAACGCACATCACAAAATCACAACACACAACAACAACAAAACACACACAAAACACCAAAACAAAAACCAAGCACAAAGCAAACAACAATCACACACCAACAAAAATCACACAACCAGCCAATCAAAAATCAATAACACAACAACAACCAAAAAAAAAAAAGCAAAAAGGACACAAAATCAACAAAAAACCCACACAAGAAACACCAACAACCAAAAAAAAAAACACAAACAACACCAAAATCAAACACAACACAAATGAAAAAAAATCCATCAAACAACAACGAACACAAAAAAAACACAACAACACACAAAACAAACATCACCCAAACATCAAAACAACAAACATAACAATAATAGGGAACATCACACAAAAAAATCCAACACAACAACATCATCAACATCAAAAAACAGCAAAAACCAAAAACCAACAAAAACAAAAACAAAAAACAAAACAAACACAAAAAACAACGCAAAACACAAAATACAAAAAAACAACAAAAAAACCACATCAAACAAAAAATCCAATCAGGCAAAAATCAAACAACACACACACAGCAAACAACACAAATCACACAAACAACAAGCAACAAAAATCAAAAAAAAATCAACAAAATAACAAAAAAAAAAGTCACATAAACACAACCAAAATCATCAAAACAACAAAACAAACAAAAAACAAACACAAACATCAAACAACACACTAACATCAACACAAATAAGACAAAAATCAAACCGAAACACACCCAACACAATCAAACAACAAAAACACAACCAAAAAACAATCCCAATCACAACACCACACACACAACAACAAAACAAAACACAAAAGAACAAACAAAAATGTCACACAAAAAACATCACAAAAAAGCAAAAAAACAACATCACATCACAACCAAAAACATCAAAACAAATCAAATCACAACAACCAAAACAAAAATCACACAAAACACAAAAAAAAAAATCCCAAAAATCACAAAAAAACACACCAAACAAACCAAACAAAGAACAACACATCACAAAACAACAACAAAACAAACAACAAAAACAAAAAAAAACAACAACAAAAAACAAACAACACAACACACCAATCAACAGAACAACTCAACATCAAAAGGATCAAAAAAACCGAGATCAAAAAACAAACTCACAACAAAACAAACAACAAAATCAAGGCACATCAAAAATCCAAAAGCAAAACAACACAGGAAACAACAAAAAACAAAAAAGCAATCAAACAACAAAACACACGAATAAAAAGGCAAGACACCAACAGCACAACATCAAACAAACAAACAAAACACAATCAACAGGACAATAGCACAACACAATCACAAAAAAAAAACAAACAGCAAAACCAACAAACAAGACACAATCAAAAATCAACACCAAAAACACAAAAATCAAAACAATCCGCAAAACATCACAAACAACAACCACAAAAAAAAAAAAGAATCAAAAACAATCAAAACACAATCACATACACAACAAAATCAAACAAAAAACAAACAAAAAACACAGGCAACAAATCAGCAAACATCATAAAACACAAAAACAAAAAAACAAACCATCAACAACCGGCACACACAACAATCACAAACACCAAAACACAAAAAAAAAAAACATCAAAAATCACTAAAAAAGTAAACAAACAGGCACACAAAAACAAACGCCAAAATCAACAATCAAAAAACAGGGGGACAAACAAAACACATCAAAACACAATAACAAAACCCAAACACAAAACACAAAACTCAGAAAAAAAAAAAAACAAACACCAATCAAAGCATCAAAAACAAAACAACACAAATCAACAAAAAACAAAAACACAAAAAACAACCAACACGAAAAAAAAAATTAAAAAAAACACAAAAAATCACAAAAACAACAAAAAACACAACAACACAACACACACAAAATCAACAACAGATCAACACAAAAAAAACCACAAACACACAGAAAAAAACAACAAAACAAACAACAAAATACACACAAAAACCAAACCAAAGCAATCATCAAACAACAACACACAAAAACAACAAAAACAACATCAACAACAAAAAACAACAAACAACACAAACACAAGCAAAACACAAACAAAAACAATCAAAAATCACAAGCAAGAAACAAAACACACATACAACAACACAAACACACACAACACAACACACACAACACACCCAAAAAAACAAATCAAAGAAACAAAACAAAAAAAACACACAACAAAAATCAATCAACAAAAACAACATCAAACATCACAAAAATCAACACAACAAAAACAAACACAACACACAAAACAACAAAAGTACAAAAAAAAGGACAATCAAACACAATCAAAATAAAAAGACAGACATAAACAAAAACGAAAGGACACACGGAACAAAAAAGACCAAAAAAAACACCAAAACAACATCACAAATCACAAAAAGTCAGAAACAAACACGCACAGAACACAAACAAACAAACTAAACAACCAACAACAAACAAAAACAGACACAAAATAAAAAACGAAACCCCGATCCCAGACCCACCCCCAATCACAACCCCACCACACAACCTCAAACACCAAGCACAAACCAATTCTCCCCCACACACAAAACATCAAACATACAAAACAACAATCAAACGCACATAAAAATCACAAAAGGACAATCAAAACAAACAGATCACATCATCACAACATTCAAGCCAACAAACCCACCAACCGACAGAACCCCCCACAGGTGGGCAACAACAGCGGGCGGGCGGGGGGGGGGGGACAACACCACCACCCACCCCAAAATCAAACAACACACAACAACAACCACCACAGCAACAACGCACCCACAACACAGACAGACAAGACACCAAACACACAGCAAAAAAAACCAACACAAAAACAAACACAACAAAAACACCACACCCAAAGCAACCACAAACAGCAAACACATCACGCAAATAAGCAACACCGGACAAAATCAAACAACATCAAAACAAAAGTCAACAAAAAACAACACCAACATGCAAAACAAACACAAACACACAATCCGAGCGCAATCAACAAACACCAACAGACAGCAAAACGCCCTCCCATCCCAACCCAAGCAAACCAAAACAAAACAATCAATCACAATCACAATCACAGCTACGCACACCCCACCCAACGCAACGATCGAATAAACACACCCAACACAAAAAAAAGGGCAGCACACACAACACAAAAAAAACAAATCAATCCCAGCACCCAAAACCCAAAAACAAAAAACAACACACCCACCACGATACCAAACCACAAACACACCAACCATCACACAACAAGGAATCAAAACCCCAACAACAACCACAAAAAAACACAGCCACACACAACCAAAAAACACACACTCAACACAAACCAAAACACAACCACACACAGACAGACACAAAACATCTTTGGATGAGACAATAAACTCAGGTCCCGTGTGCAGCATGCGCATAAAAGAATGCATGGCAACAAAAGAGTTGTCCCTGGCAAAATCTTGTAGAAAAAAAAATCTAATTTGAAAGGAAAAACAAATACAATTGCAGGCAGAAAAAAAGGTGGGTCTTACACTGTAGCGACATGTTCTCTCTGGGTGAAAACCACCCGGATTTCAAATAGAAAATTTTGTTTTGACAAAAGAGTAATACAATACAATACAATATAATACAATACAATACAATACAATTTCATGTTGACAAGGGTCCCAGATTTCACACAGAGATGTCTGTTGTGTCAGGAGTAATACAACACATTACATTACATTACAATACAATACAATACAATACAAGAGTAATACAAAAAAATATGTTGGCAAAGGTCCTGGATTTCACACAGAGAAGTCTATTGTGACAAGAGTAATACAATACAATAAAATACAATACTATATCATGCTGGCAAGGGTCCAGGATAACAATACAATATGTTGACAAGGGACAGGATGGCCTAGAGTGGGCACAGTTGGGAGGTTGGGTGGGTGGGAGAGGGACCAAACTCACGTTCACACTCCATGATGTCCAGGTTGAACTGCTGCAGGGCCCCCATGGACAGCTGTCGGATCTCGTTGTCCAGCAGGAACCCCATCAGGCGTGACGCGATGTGCTGGCACGCCGACATGCACGCCGTTTTCGCCACCTTCTCCTGGTGACACAACCACAACCACACAGTGCTAAAGAAACCACCACCACCACCCTCATTCTGTGAAGGATGATGAACATGAAATCTTAATGTATCACTTTTGGCGTGAAATGTATCTCATAAAGACCTTAAATCACAAAGTTTAAGCAAAAACCACCCTCGTTCTGCAGAGTATGACAAGCATGAAAGCTTAAAGCATCACTTTGGGTATAAAATATGTGTATATGTTATAAAAACCTTGTTTAAATCAAAAGGTTGAAACAACAACCACCCTCATTGTGCAAAGGGTGACAAGCATGAATCCTTAAGGCATTACTTCTCACACAAAATATGTGTCATGAAAACCTAAATCACAAGGCTGAAACACAATCACTATCATTTCGTAAAGGATGACACCCCCCAACCCCTCACCCTCAAAAAAAGTAATACTTTTGGCATGCCAAAAAATGTAACAGAAAACCAAAAGCACTGCAGTTACATGGACTTATAGTTGTAACTGCTCAGTTTCCTAACAACAGAACCACTTTTCGCTCAGAGAGTGTGTCATGAAAAACCTAAAGCACTGCTTTTTCATCAAATATTTTGTTTTAACTGCTTAGTTTCCTAACAACAGCACCACTTTTGGCACAAAAAAACATGTCATAAAATCCTAAAGCATTGCATTTGTACCAAATATTTGATGTTACTGTTTAGTTTCCTGACGACAACAATGGAAAATGTTTTTTTTTTTTTTCTCCAATCTCTTAAGTTATCATAAATAGAATTATTTCCATTAGATCAAATCAGAAACTATTTTCTGTCAGATTATCCATTGATTATAGTGATGTAACAAAGTTAAAAGAAAGGTTAAAGTGGCTTAACTGCATATCACAAAATATGCTGCTAATGACGTACAGTATATATAGTAAGACATGCACATGTGATTTTGTTCTAGAGAAAAATTGTTCCAGAGCAATTTGTGACTATTACTTTATATATATATGTGCGTCTGCATATATGAACATGCAGGTATTCATTTAAGTATGCACATGTCCATGATTGCAAGTATGCATGCCTGTGTATGTGTAAGAATGTGAATCAAACAAGCTTGTCGTTATTTTTAATTGTTCACCACTATATATAAAAGGACTATAACATGAGTATCAAAGCAAAGAGAAAAGAAAGAACACCTGTGTTCATGAAGACAACTCATGTTCAGACCATATTTTCAGAAAGAAGCCTAGATTTATCATTACAAATTAATCATTATCTTGTATTGACATTTGTGACAATAATATATATACATATATTTTACTTATGTCAGTGTAGGCAAGATATGTTTTCTTATGTTTGTAGGTTAGGATTAATTTTTAAAGATATATTTAAAAATGAGAACTACAAAGGGAATCTAAGACAACTGATAACTTTAATAAGTCATTCAACTTAACAGCAAACAAAATCTTTCAATAATTAACAGCATCACAGGTTTTACACAATAATCTCAAAAGTAATTTTGAATGGAATTTGCTATTTTCAAGTACACAAAAGAAGCTAAAAAAAAAAGGGTGTTAAAAGCTGGACAATATCTATCAGCGTCATCTAGTCTTGATCACAATAAATGACAAGTAGCAAACTCAATTCAGCATAAACAAACGATTTTCATCTATGCTGAGCAAAAGTGCATGCATTTGTTATAAATTGTGTTTGTTATAGATGATGCTCATGGGAACACAGACCAACACATATACACACATTAATTTTCGATGTTTAACTGTTGTTCAGAATAAAAAGCTATCACTAATACTGAATTCAAAGGCTTGTTAAATTTGTAGCAGCTTTTCATCTTATTGATCAAATCAGAAGAACTTATATTAAGTTAACTGAACACGTTCTGATAATGATAATGTAAATTTGGCTGCTACATTTACTTAATCAGTTAATGTCAAGTCATGGCACATGCCATTTACAGCCAGAAGTTTCACTACTCATACACGACAACATTTAAATTCTTAATTTGGTATTGAATAACAACACAAGTATCAATATATTGGAGGAGGCAAGCCAAGCATGCGTGTGATATAGCAGTTATCAAGTTTCAGAGATTTTTAAAATATTCTTATCATGACTGATAATCAAAAAACAAAAATTTAGCCACATGCTAGCAAACAAAATATTCCAGCATAACATGTTATCTAAAAAAAAAAATCTACTTGGCTGAATATCTAAAGCCACAAACACTGCCGTTAGAAAACCCTGAATAGCTTCACTGTTTTTTATGCTGATGACAGACATCTAATTACCATGACTGTAAGACTTGGCATTTTGTACTGATTACAGGATCCTTGTACTGATCACACGTACAAGAAAGTAAACAGAGGGAAAGAAATGAAAGGGAGTCTGTCGACGGGGGAAAAAAATCCATTGGCAAATATAAAATGAGTCACAAACAGTGCGAGAAACGGCAGACTTTTGAAAGTTGCATGAGAAAATGAATCGTTTGTAAAGAATGGAATAAGATCTTTAAATGATAGAAGTAAAAGACTTATTACAACAAACATATCATATTCTGATCATTAGAAAAAAATCAACAAAGAGCAACAAACTTATTTAAAAAAGAAAAGCTAGCAAAACTGTATGGTCAAAGAAACAAATTAACAGCAATAAAAACACTACACATTTCAATTTAGTGCAGTGTCTGTATTCCTTTACTGTCACTATCTTTTCAAGGAGATACAGCAATAAACGTACAGCACAGAATAATAATCATATACAAGTTAGTTTTTCTTTCCAGTCGCATTGTCTTCAAGAAACAAACGATATGTTATCCTTTCAAGACCTTGGAGCAAAGAACCCCGTTCCGACTGCCATCACACCATTTAACGCAGACCCATCATGCTTCACAGGGAAACTCATCATGCCACTGAGCAAAACTGAACTGTGTGATGAGAGCGGAGCAAACCGAAAAAAAAAAAAAAAAAGTCCAGATCAAGAATCATGCTGCACTGATTCATGCTTGCTTCAGCAGCACACAGATCATTCCCAACACCCTAGTCAGGGCACAGAAACCCACACAGGGCCCCGCTGCAAACTGGGAAATGTCTAGATCATTTCTCATGCTGCACTGGAGGTTCTGTGGAAGTGAGGGTGGGGTCATGCTTGTTTTGACAGCATGTGGCAAGACCCTGGTTTGGGGTAGAGAAACCCTCACAGGGCCCCATGCTACTGCTGCTACTCATGCTTGCAGTGGAAATAATAATAATATCTAAATGGCAAGTTTTCTTTGAAAAGGAGGACGAGGAGTAGTGTCAAGCGAGCTGTGGGAGGGTGAGCGGACATGGAGGGGGGCGGAGGGGGGGTCAGGGTGGGGCAGCATGGACCTGACACAAGCCTTACAATGTATCCTGTACAGTCCTGATGGAACACCTGCCAACACACAACACTCACAGCCTGTACACACCTGACTAAATGCCCCCTGCCCATCCTCCCCACTCCCCCCCTCTCCCACATGCTGCCCCCACCCATAACACACACCATGTTCTCACAGCACACTTCGACTGCCTGTTGGCAGAGTCCGTATCGGCAATCCTCCAGAGCTCAAACACAATACACATACATAATACACAAAGATAAGATATAATACAGCTTGTAGATTTCCCATCAGAACTCCTCAGTGCTCATACACAATATACATACATAATACACATACACAATATATAATACAGCTTGTTGAGTTCTCAATCAGAACTTCTCAATGCTCAAACACAATAAGCCCATATGATGCAGCCTGCAGCAGTCTTCATCAGCCCTCTTTAGTGCTCATACACAATACACACCTGTGATTTCTCTAACAACCTTTACTTTCATTACAATTGACAAAATTACTTTTTTCAGAGCAGAAAGCAAGCCAAGGCAGCAAATGAACTAAAAACAACAAAATCATACATGAAAAAGGGAATGTAGGGAGGGCAGGTATGGGGTTAGGTGGGGTGGGGTGGGAGAATCAGATTTGAAAAATACTTTGTGAAAAATCAACAACAAAAAACAACACAGAAACATACACGCGAGCGCCCACACACACACACACACACAAAGTATACAAGGATAAAACAAAACAAAAAAAGTATACAAGGATATCTTTGTGAATGGAGAACTTCAGGAAGAAAGTGAACACAAGTGCATACATAAATCACTTGAGAAACACTAGTGTATACTGAATCATAACAGAATATAACCCAGGAAACAACTATCTTTATATTACATTAAATTACATTAAACTGTATGATATCACATTATATCATATCATATTAGATGAAACTCATGTGAAATTACACTTCCAGCAAAAACAACACATCATTTAGTCTCACAGATGGGAATGAAAAATGTTGAAAATTTGTTTAAAAAACAACAACAAAAAAACAAAAAAAAAACACCCAAAAAATCTGGTGTCTGAGGGCTGCTATACACCCTCTGCTGGAAGCCGGGAAAGCTGGAGGAAGGCGTGTATGGGTGGCTGAGATGGGGGGTGGGGCAGAACAGGGAGGGAAAGAAAGAATCTCATAGTGAAAACGATTTTCACCGCAAGAAAATGTCCTTTTTCTGCTCTTCATTGTCAAGCTATTTTTCTTAGATAAAAATCACAATCCACCCCCCACCCCACCAAATGGAATCAAAGTGAGTTGTCCAATGTGTGCGATGACACTGAGAGGCAGTCAGAACAATGAAGATGTCAGACATGGTGCAGGTGTCTGTTTAGCTGAGCAGCTGGAGGTCACACACATGACAACACTGTGCTTTAAAGGCTGGAAACTGCTGAAGGGTGTGAAAACACTGCAGGCACAGGGAGGGCATGACGAACAATCGTTTGGTGTGTGGACTGGACAAGGGGTGAGGGTGAGTGGAGGTACAAAGGATGGGGTTGGGCAGGAATGCCATGATCTCAAATACTTTGTGGCACACTGCTGAAAGACAACTGGTATAGTACGTTCTCAACAGTTCATACTCAAATATGAACTCTTTTTTTTTTTTTTTGTCAGGTAAAAGTAAAGGCACGGGGAAGAGTCAGGACAGGTCAGCAACACAGCCAGTAACTTACACTTCTTAGCCCCTGAAAACAATCCACAGTTCTCTCTGCGAGTTAATATCACAACACAAGATGACAAAACTTCCTTGTCATAAGTTACAGTAAAAACAAAATGACACAAACACATGCATGTAAACCTATCTTTTGTGAACAGATTTCGAACCAGTACAAAATAAAAGAACTCTTTAATTACTGTATGTTACATAGTTCAGTGAGAGAAAGGTAATAACTTTTCCAACACTTAAAAACTCTGTTCTGTGCAAAGTGAAAAAGACCTCTGAACAAAGCTTGCAACAAAAGATGCTAGTGGCAAAATAAACATAGTTCAATTTACAACAAATATAAGAAAAACCTTAGAAAAAAAATCTGAATAAAAACAATCATGATTATTTGCTCATGGATTTGCTTGCTATAAATCTAAAAGACCTCTCTTGCTACAATCATATTATAAGCTGCAAGTGATGGTGATCTAAAACACTGAACAAATAATATTTTCAACATGAATATCATAAGTGTTCCAGTGGACCACAGAAAAACATTTCAAACTCAGTGTCAATGATAACAACCTTCAAACTCAATGTCTGCATTCACAATTCAGTTCAAAGGAACAAGAATCAAACATAAAACTACAGACACAATATTCTTTCATGACCATTATGCTTATAGTGTGAAAATAACTTTGGTAACAACACTGCTTTCATGACAAAACAATGGTAGCGGAATCTGTGAACTTGCAACCCTTTCAAAATCAGAAGTGGCACATAAGAAAGGCTTTTCATTATTATCATTATTATCATTATCATTTAGTCCAATTATTTGCTTACAGACAAAGAAAGAGAGAAAGTCCTGGGGAACAGAGACAGAAACATCAGAGAGGAATGAGGAACGGGAGAAAGAAGTGAACCGAGAAATCGTTCCAGTTCATCTGTGTGGAAACATCACACTGAAATGGGCCAAAGACACAGTCCAGCTGGATTAAAGAGAGGAAAACGAGGGACTTAGAGAGAGAGAGAGAGAGAGAGAGAGAGAGAGAGAAAATTACACTGGAGTAAAACTCAGTATGGATTTCACATTACCAGTCCGCAGCAAATGGAAAAGAGAGATAGACAGGAAAGTCACTCACAAATCGTTTTCATCCAACTATGCCTAATTTTCTGCAGATTTCATTATTCTTCCAGCCAGAGAATACTGAAATCATTGTCAAGTTTACTTTCATGTATGACAATTTTCAGCCCACAAGGCACAACTTTTTTTGTATTTTTTTAAAAACCAAATCTTACCCCTTCTGTACACAGCCTGGCAATATCTGAAAATTATATTATCACCACCATTTGGTGCCAACTCACATGTGTGACACTCAGCAACAAAATCCTATTTGCCAACACAATTGATCACAGTAAATATACATGTTTACACTGAATAACACTAATGTATCTTTCCACAAGAAAATTCCATACAGGCGCCTAAGACTCAAATATTTGATTCAACACTGACCATTTTTAACATGTATCAAATTAACACCGAATTGCATATGAGGGTGAATCAAAAATGAACATGGCCCCTCTTAGAGAGAGGACATCAGAAAAACTACATACGAGTAGGGGATAAATAAGTTTAAGGTG
The DNA here is from genome assembly GCF_041734735.1 of Babylonia areolata. Lineage (NCBI taxonomy): Eukaryota > Metazoa > Mollusca > Gastropoda > Neogastropoda > Buccinidae > Babylonia > Babylonia areolata. The sequence continues at coordinate 53,947,310 of NC_134877.1, forward strand.
TGAATATAGAGAAAACATATGCATGAACCTAATTAACACCTTCAGGAAAATCTCTGAACACTTACAGCAAGGTAGCTGGCACTGGAAGCATAGGTAACTGACAGGGTTCTGATAATAGACAAGCTATAGGGGCTGGGGCTTGACTACAGTGCAGATTCCACAGAAGGCTTCAAAATGGCAACCAGCATGTGGAAAAGCAGATGGAATAAAAGATTATGAGAGTATGTGGCAGAATACATAGGTCAGTTAGCAGCAGACAAAAACATGGATTTTGATCCAGTTTTAGAAAATCATGTCACTGCAAGTAAACAACATCCACAGTCCACAGAGCCATTCTGGCCCTTCTTGTGTCTGGTTTGGAGGGTTTGAACTTTACAGCTTTTTTTTTTTTTTTTTTTTAGCAGATGCTGCTTATCCTGTGTAAGCCCACCTGCTAAAAATATCTATTTTTCATAAATTCAGGAAGTGCACTTCACACCCAATATCATCTTCAGAACTGGAAAACGTGCATACTGCAGTCAAGAAATTACTGCTTGCTTCGAGCTCTCTGAACCCTGTCATCATCCATTCCCTGTTATACACTCTAATGTCTAAGTACTGTGTGTGCATGCACGATTGTCATGGTGGCCATGGTATAAATACCAAGTCATTTCAATATCAATGAGAAAGGGCCTGGCATAACCAGCCCCATAAATGCTGATGACGGAACCATTCAGTCTCTTCATTATTCTGCATGGAATGAGGACATAATTTTTGCTTTTTTTGTATAAAATTAGACATGAACATTCTCATGATTTTGTCACGAGAACAGCTAACCTTAAAACCTTTGAAATCAAGTGGTAACTGAACCAACAGAACACCATTAGACACCTAGCACCTGTCAGGGAAAAGGTATCAACTCATTCAGCCCTGCTCCCGAGCATTGCTCTGGCATCAAAAATTGCCTCATCAAAATGGTTTTTGACATTCCTACATATGCATAAACTGCAAAGAAAGGGAACTAACCTACAGTATTTCTGGTTGCATCCACACATAATCTGGAGGGAAAGCTGCATATTTTCTGTATTTTTCTCCGCATCAATATGGCATGGAAGACTGTCGAGGCTGTAAATTCCCCAGGGCTGAATGAGTCCAGATTGTTTTATCATTCTCATGGCATCTGCAATTCTTCCAGCATCTCACAAGGGACTGTGGAACAAAGGAAATTTTCTATCTAAAATTACGTTTAAATAACATACTTACCGTGACCCAACTAGTGCAGACTCCGGCAGGGGTCTGACATTCCTGTCCTGTGCAAACTACTATCCGCCTATGCGGAGCAGACGAAACTACGGCCGATAACCTCCCGGAAGTAGGTAACCTCCCCTTTGTCCCGCTGGTTATCGCCCTCTTTTGACGGCAATATGCCATCACCAGCGCAGCAAGCAGGGAGAACAGGAAGCGGGGAGGACGGGAGGGTCTTAAATTTGGGTCACGGTAAGTATGTTATTTAAACGTAATTTTAGATAGAAAATTTCCTTTTAATTACACATACTTAACCGTGACCCAACTAGTGCAGAATAGCGCGACAAGGTGGAGGGCTCACCTGTTCTACTGTCTGTGTGCTGTGATGGTCTGTTGTGCAGCTACCACAGAAGCGATGGCTCTTGCACCATCAACCCGCAGGCGTGCGACATCTCTCTGGTAGAAGTCGATGAGTCATTATCCCTAAGGCGATAGGTGTCCCTCAAGTAGAATTTGACGAAAGTAGAGTGTACTGTGTCGCCTAAGGACATTAGTGCGGGTAAAGAAGACAGAGGTCCACAGCTGTATTGTGGGGGAGGTCTGTGGACCACAGCTGAGCGGATGAGCGCGGATGAGCGTCAATGCAAGGAGGTGCGCATGTGGTTTGATCTGATGATTCCACAACGGATTTGTGGGCCGATAGTGGAAGTGGTTTTTGTGTTTGAAGGAAACTGTGGCACGAGACAGAGGTAGGTCACCGTGTTGGGCCTGCCTCAGGCATGACAGCCAGATCTGTGGAGCTCCTCCATGCGAGCTGATAGGCGATGGGCACTCCCCCCCTTCTGCCCCTCCCCCTTTTTTTGACGTTGTCAAAAAATGACAGCACTGGTATGTTGCCTATGCATAGAATGGCAGACATTTGGCAACAAAAGACTTGATGTCCCTGGTGTCTCTGGGACAGGGTTGTGTAATTGCCCAGGTAGGTACCATCACGAAGGGACATACGGAAGGCTTGGTGGCTTCTCTGCCTGAGTGTGGCATGTTGGAGTAACCTGCAGAAAGTTGTCGGCAGTCAATGGCTGGGTTGGATCAGGCTGTGGAAGTGCATTTCATGTGCCCACAGGCCACTGAGTCTCATTCTGTGGTGGAATTCCCAAATGGAAGAGGGCTTCCATGGGGAAAATTTTTGCTGAAGGTTCTTTAGTGAGAAAGGGGACCGGATCCATGACGGGCCTCTGGCTGTGAGTGGTGCGCACTGAGTCTGGGATGGAGCAGGGCGGGGCAGGGAGGTAAGTGGCTCAAGATGTGTTGTACTGGCTATTGACATCAAGGCACTGATCTGACATACGTTTTTAGTATGGCCAACTGCAAGGTGAGAGCTGTATTATCAGTGGTTTCTTAATTGCAAAGGGAAATCATTTGCAGCTTAGTCTTTCATGAATGACTATGTCTCTCAGACTAGAAGTCAAATTGCACTGGGACTTAGTGCTGTAGCCTTAGGCCTAGGTAGCCTTTTGGAACCATCCCAATGATGAGTCCTAAGGCCCTCTTGATTGAGGGACCGGGGATGCAACTTGGGCAAAACACTGTCTACTATAAAATGTATAATCGAATTCCAGCCCGAATAGACTGGACAGCAGATGCCTCCTTTGCTGTTCTGATGGAGACTGTCGTACACGACTGATTATCATATACTGTTCCTAGAAGGACACCAATCAGCATGGGTAAATCAGGAAACAGCTGCTGTGTGCTTCAGGGACGAAGGTGTTCACCATGCAGATTATGTTGCAATGTAAGGAAGCCGGAAAGAGTTGACGGGGTCTTGTGGTGCAACCGTGTGTCAGAAAGACATGGTGCTTGCTTCCGAAGTGACAACAAAGTCATCCTCTGACAGGCCCTTGACCGAAGGCTGGGGCTCCATGATGGGATAGCCTGCCTAGGCTAGAAACCTCTGGAAGTGTCTCATTGGAAAGACAGTGCTTGAGGAGGAGTGGCCATCTGTAACCACAGCAGTGGTTGTGTGTAGAGGCCGAAAGGATTGGGCAGGGGAGACTAAGTGCAGAAAGTGCTTTCAAATGCCAATTGTTTGAGACGTTGATGCTGGATTTGTGTTCAAGCAAGGTGATGGGGTGAACTGATGTGCTTGAATGCGGCATCTGCCGTGCTGGTATGAGTGGGCAGAAAGGTACACCCCTGTGGCTAATGGACGGTTCGTTGTGCTTTGTGGGACGCATCCGTCCTCGTCAATATGCCTTTCTCCCAAATGTAGAGTAAAACAATTATGACCCAGGCCTTCTGCTACTAGAGAGGAGTAGAAGAGATGGGCTGAGGGTGATTGTCTCCTGCCCAGTGGGCAGTTTTTGGGTCCGCTAAAACTTGTAAGGCAGGATAGACACCTCTTCATGGGAAGGCTGGCTAGGATGTAGGGCCTGTGTGGAGCTTTTGTCACAATCACAGTGGTGCAACCAAGGGTTGTTTTAGGCAAGGGGAGAAAGAAGGGATGCCTAACAAACTTGGAAGGAATGAAAGGCATGTGTGTCCAGAGTGGCACCTCTAAGTTGGACTGCCTCATCCTTCCTTGTGCAACTCCAGCCTTATGGGTGATTGTTGCAGGCAAATGAGTTGGGTTGCCTTGTCCGTCCTTGCACCGAGAGAGGCATTCTTAGCCCTGTGGGTGTGAAGGGGGTGTGTGTGGATCCCAAAGGACCAACCCCTACTGAAATGTGAAGGAGCATACATTCAGGCGTGAATGAGGCTATTATTATTTTATTTTATTTTTGTGAGTGCAGTCGTCCTCCAAAAGCAAGGTAGGGATGAATTTATGACAATGAATACATATATGTGCCGAGGGAATAAAAACTTCCATCAGCTCAAGTGATGATGTCAGAAGTATGCCAATGACAAGAGATCGAAACACAAGAAATAAGCGGCTGTATAAGCATACATGTAGCGTGCACAGATATACCCAAGTAAGTGGGTAAGTGTGCATAATCATCAATGGAAAGGAATCTGTCCATGCACCTACATATGAGATGTACATACGCATATGAATAAAGTGCCAGTACGTAGAGGTAGAGAGTTCTGGGCATTGTGAACAGAAGGCCGCAAATGCAAGTGTGCCTATATTGCTATGTAGGGAATCTCAATGAATAGATGTCAATGAATAGAGATAGAAATATAATTGTACATGTTAATATGAAAGTCGTCTGAACTTATCCCATAAGCACATACAAATGTGTATACTGATGGATAAGTACGCATCTATAAGTGAAAGCAGAATGTGTCTGAATGTAGCAATATATCTCGTATATATGTATATATGTGTGTGTATATATATATATATATATGTATATATATACATATATATAGATTTTTTTTTTTTTTTTTTTTTTTTTTTTTTTTTTTTTTTTAATATGTATATATATATATTTCGTGATTGTTGCTTGTGATAATAAATCAAATGGATAGAAGGGGAAATATTGTGATGCATTTCCTGTGGCCAATAGCCTGAGAAACAGCAAGAAAAGTGCAGTTGCTATGCAAAGATGTGTAAAGTCCCTGACTGGGCATGAGGACCCAATGAGAAACCGAAAGAAAACATCGTTGGTGGACAGCACGGGGGGCAGGAGTGATGTGCTGTGTCGGCGAAACTAACCACAGCTTCAAGCGCCTAGGTTACAAATGTGGAGTTGCCTCCCTTGGCGCCGAAAATCGTCGAAAAGGAAGGTGTCTTTAGAGCACATATCCCCCTTGTGCGACGTGTCCTCGCTGAACAGGGAGGAGTGTCATGTTGTGTGTGAGAGTCCGTGGTTCGATGCCACCGTAACCAACACAGGTGAAAACGAGCGCAAGGGGAATAATTATAATGTCCCTTTGTGCCGTGGGCATCCCAACCCGAATCGGTCGCCATCGGACGCGAGACGGTCGGGGCATGTAGCATGACGGCGCCGTAATCCAGTGTTATGGGCGTCGTGGACGAGGGGGTGACAAGTCCGTCGGCTTGCCGTGGGATGTGCATCCCCCTGTTGCTGAACGGCGGTCCAATCTCGCGAATAGCTCCTGCGAGAGGACCGACGTTCGGTTGTCAGTTGTGTGTTGACGGATAAAGTGATAGACAAGATCGGCCCGAGCACTGCCGAGAGGCAGGATCGAGGTATTAATACGTTTAAGAATTATCTTGATATTCATTGTGAAAACTTAAAAACAAAACTCATTTACATATTTTCTGATTTTTCAGGCACTGCGCACTCAATGTTGAAAAATGCAACAGACATACGTGGGGACTCTCTTTTTCTTCCCCACTTCAAGCGGGGTAAAAGGCCTTGTCAGGCTTGCACGCCTTGATATTGATATATGATATGATATAAGAGGTACTTCAACGTGGAAGTGCCAATATCAGTCTGGGAAACAGCAGAGTTAGGCAATGGGGCAGAAGAATCCAACACTGCCAAAGTTCCAATGGGCGTGCACGTACCTGCTCTGTGGGCGCAAGGCGCCGCACCAGAAGGCAGAGTGGTGCATAATTGCTGCAGCAAGTTTAGCGATGAGTTGCTGATTGTTTAGTTGAGTAGCTTGCTGAGACACCATTAGTGGATGGGAAACAGCAGCACTCGGCGGTGTGGCAAATGGGGTCATCACCGCATAGCTTGGTAGGACCGTGCACACGCTCGCACTGAAGGCGAGGAGCAGTGCCGGTGCAAGGGAAATAACTGTGGCAGTCACCGGCAAGGGTGCCGAAGCAGGGGTTGCCTCCCTTGGATCGGGTGATCCGGACAAGGAGGGGGGTGCACGCGTATGGGCAAGCGTGTCCCCTAGTGGTCCACCTTCCTCCCTACACCAGGGGAGGGCATCCCTACACGCCTCGGTCGCTATTGGATCCGAGACGGTCGAGGCAAGCCGCGTGGGGGGGTCGCGTGATCCGATGTCACGGCCGCCACCACGGACGCATCGCACATAGGGCCCAGTCTAACGTGCGGATCCAAGACAAGCTGCCTTTTTTTTTTTTTTTTTTTTTTTTTTTTTTTGTCCCCAAGGGATTGTGGCCATTCCATTGGTGCAACTGTGGGTATGGTAAAGAGATAGAGGAGATCGACTCGTACACTGCCGACTGGCAGGGCCGAGAAAACGCGGATCGCGTCGAGTGAGTTCGCGGATCGATAAAAATGACATGAAAGGTAACACTGACCTGAGTGTGTGACCACAAACCTCTAGAAGTCACCAGAGGAGGTGGCGGAGGTCTGGAGTCGACCGGAGGGAGCGGAGGAAGTGGAGAAGGCGGCGGGTTGGCGTTGTTTAGAGGGCCAGTAGTAGAGGGCCCAGAGTGTCAGCGAATCGATTGCGATCGCGCCTTAATTTTAGCACGATTCCCCAATCGAGCTACATAATTATGTGACCTGGTTGGAGACATAATTTGACCACAAACAAGAACGCCAGAGGATCGACAGACAGACAGAAAATACGAAAAAACTTAGCCGTATGAAGAGCACAGGTACAGGAGTCATGATGGCTGCCGGAAAAAGAGGGCGATAACCAGCGGGACAAAGGGGAGGTTACCTACTTCCGGGAGGTTATCGGCCGTAGTTTCGTCTGCTCCGCATAGGCGGATAGTAGTTTGCACAGGACAGGAATGTCAGACCCCTGCCGGAGTCTGCACTAGTTGGGTCACGGTTAAGTATGTGTAATTAAATGTAATGTTGAAGGATCCTCAACAACATGCAAATGCTAATAAGCTGGGTTTAAAATTTTTTTTTTTTTAATTTGTGACCAAAATATACACAATCACTAATAGTTAAATAAAGTATGATATGTCGATTAAGAGGGGTCTTAAGTACCTTGTTTTGTTTTTACCTCTTGCGGAAATATTATCTGTATGCTTAGAACTAGTCCTGCAGAAGATATTTTCTGCGTGACTGCTTTTAATTTTTTTTTACATACCAACTGACCCATGTGAAAAATGGCATCTTTAAAACGAACATGAGAAATAACAGTCTCTCTGCCTCCTCTCTCACACACAAACACAGTGTCAATGATACACAATGCATACACTGAAGACAATCACACTGCTCTCAAAAGAGCATTCACAATGACTAACAGTGATGCAGTTACAAACATTAAAAAACAAAGAGGACTGCTGAACAATTAGTTTTTCTCCACCCACACCCAACCTTGCCCCTGTCCACCACCAGTCCCTGCCCCCTCTGTGCCCACACACAACACACACAAACAACAAGAAATCAAACTAACAATAACACCTTCTCAGTCTGACCGCCCAGTGAGGGACAACCTAAACAACACCCACTACAGGGGTTTTACTGACTTTAAAAACACTACACTGACAACACAATATATCATGTCATCTAGCCAGTAAACACCACAGTGGGTAACACTACAAAGGGGGCACAGGGACAGGGGGGAGGGGCGGAAGATGGGAGCTTGGGGGGGTGGGGAGGAGCCGGAGGGGTGGGGCATTACGTAATTACGTACAGGCAGGTTGGTGAAGGACATGAAGGTGCTCTGGAGGAAGGCCATCAGGTCAGAGATGTAGCTGCTGGGGTGACCCTTGGACTCCATCAGCGTCCAGTCATAGGCAGCTGCAAGACAGATGTGGCACAAGTCTGTCATCTACACCTTTCTTCACAGAGCCAACAGTCTGTCATCTACACCCTTCTTCACAGAGCCAACAGTCTGTCATCTACACCCTTCTTCACAGAGCCAACAGTCTGTCATCTACACCCTTCTTCACAGAGCCAACAGTCTGTCATCTACACCCTTCTTCACAGAGCCAACAGTCTGTCATCTACACCCTTCTTCACAGAGCCAACAGTCTGTCATCTACACCCTTCTTCACAGAGCCAACAGTCTGTCATCTACACCCTTCTTCACAGAGCCAACAGTCTGTCATCTATATCCTTCTTCACAGAGCCAACAGTCTGTCATCTATATCCTTCTTCACAGAGCCAACAGTCTGTCATCTATATCCTTCTTCACAGAGCCAACAGTCTGTCATCTATATCCTTCTTCACACAACCAACAGTCTTTCATATCCTTCTTCACAAAACCAACAGTCTTTCATATCCTTCTTCACACAACCAACTGTTTGTCATTTTTTCCTTCTTCACACAACAGTCTTGTCATTTTTTCCTTCTTCACAGAACCAACAGTCTGTCATATCCTTCTTCACACAACCAACAGTTTGTCATTTTTTCCTTCTTCACACAACAGTCTTGTCATTTTTTCCTTCTTCACAGAACCAACAGTCTGTCATCAACATCCTTCACACAACCAACAGTCTTATCATTTTTTCCTTCTTCACAGAACCAACAGTCTGTCATCAATATCCTTTTGTATCACTATATGTTTGCATTTAGGAGAATCCTTTAACAACAATAACAAAATCTAGTGGGTGTGAGAAAGATGACATTTTTCACCTCAAGTTCCATTTGAAGATTCAATCAGATGTAATTATCAGAAACTGGTCAGTAATTATACAAACTGTATACAGGACACAGGAGATGTACAAATTTTCAGTTCCCTCATTAGACAAAATCTGCACATAGCTGCGCCACTCTTGAAAGTTTGGAAAGGGAGAACAGGTGCTGACAAATGACAAATACCTCATAAACCAATGCTGCTGTAATAGAACAGCTTAAACAAATGTAATAGGACACAGGATATAGGATAGCCTGTAAGTAAATCAAAGTTATAGTGACAGAACAGTTAAAAAAATCAATGTCATAGCAACAAGACAGTTCATAAACCCAAGTGCCAGTCAAAGAAATGGAAAGGACTGAAAGCAGGCACTCACCTAGATCCATAAACTCATCAATCTTGGCATTGAGTTGCTGGTATATGTGTTGCTCTGCATCACTACGTGCATCCTGAAAGAGTTCTCTGCATGGTTATTATATTCTGAAGAAACTGGAACACTTAAAACTGGGCACAACACTTATCAGCTGAACAAAAGGATAAGTTAATCACATGCCACAATTGTTTTGTTGGTATGAAAACTGGATAAATTAGCTGAAAATATAAATAAAATCAGAAACTCATTAGATCTATTATGAATGATTCCTCCCCCAGCCCCCTCTCTCTTATTGTCTCTGCTGCCAATGTTTTCTGGTGTGTGTGTGTGAGCACATCTGACTGTGACAAGATGGGCACGTGAGGAGTATATTTTAATGTTCAGAGAATGAAACTGAGTGATGCTGTTTTGTGCAAGACTACAAAAGCTCAGTTCATATGGCTCTATGCCAGCAATGAGTCCCCAAGTACGTCATGCAAGTGTGCATGTGTGCGCATGTGTGTGTGTGTGTGCGCGCGCGTGTGCGTGTGTGTTTGTGTCAGCCTGTTTGTAATTCAGAGGATAATGCCTACAAAACAGCCAATGTGGTTGATTTCTGTTTACATTAGGTACAACACTGACCTTTTCAAGGACACACATATATATATATATATATATATATATACACACACTTATAAATATACATGTCCACATCACTTCAAGACCTTTCCCATTTCTATTTTAAAGTTGCTTTGTCCCACTGGGTATCAATCAGAAAGCTTGACATGTCTACTTTAATCATTCACAAGGAGCAAAACGCAGTAACCTTTGCGTGGTCATTCCAGGAGTTACTTTTTCATACCCCTCTCAGAGACGCAGATGACGCTGTCAAATTGGTGGATGGCAAACAACAATCTGGTTTGGGTGGTGTGAAATGGTAGTAGCATGTTGCAAAAAATGTTTCAAATTTTGTCACCCAAGATGTTGCAAAAGCTCTGCAAGCCACTGATGATGATGAGTTTAGTGCCAGGTGTGGTAAAATCTTGTCAGATAGTTCGCTTGATGAGACTGAAGATGAGGCTGATGATCTGCAGAGAGAGAGAGGAGAGAGGAGGGGGCAGTTGGAAAGCTGAGCAGGAGGCCAAGTATAGCTTTGTGGCCTACCTGGAGTTGAACTTGAGGCAAACCCTCCACTCATTTTGGGCAGGAATGGAAAGAAATGGGGAGTGATGGAGGAGGTGGAAGAGATTCATGTGAGGTATGAAAAACACTGGACGAGCATGGATTTAGCAAAGCACACTGGCATCAAACAAAGGGATCAGCTAATGTATGCTGGTGAGGTATGAACACTACTCACTCTACTCCACTCTGTGCCAACTGGGTCACAGTTAACCTGTTTGACATCATTCAAGAAGTGAGCATGAGGTGAGTGGGCATGACACAGTCTGGCAGTTGCAGGATATGTGTGTGTGTGTGCATGTGTGTGTGTATGCGCACACGCGTGTATGATGGGATATGTGTGTGTGTAATGGGATGGTGTGTGAGTGTGAAAGAGAACATGTGCATGAGACTGAATGACTGAATATGTGTAGAATACACTTGTTTGAATTAAAATTCAGAACTTTGTGTACATAAGGTACGGGGACATATTAAGTTTTAATCATTTTCTTGTTTGTTTCAAGTGCTTTTACAAAGAATCAATAACATATATTCAGAAATTATGTGAAATTTGTTCATCTCAAATTCATGGTCCACTCAGTACTAACCAACGTGTTCAATAAACTTCGGACTGTCAGAAATTCATACTCCGTTCACTGTTACTTTCAGAAAAATAGGAGTTATTCATACTATTTTTGCAGTAGTTTTTATGCTATAATTTTCAATTATCACTCTCTGTGACCAAAAAATGCTTGGCAAATAGGCAACAAAGCCAGAAAAATGCATGCCACTGTCAGGGCTAATCTACTGTGATTTTAGTAACCATGAATACTGAAAACATGTTGCTTCATCCAACACGAACCTTGAGAAGAACTGAACACAGAAAAAGACGTGGTATCTCACCTTGAACATGGATGTGCCATGAAGTCTTGCAACGTGGACACTGTCTTTTTCAGCACTGAAAAACACAACCCACCAATGATAAAGGAAAGAATATAAATCATCAAAAGAACCAATGAATCCACATCAACAAATAATAATGACACATGCGCCAGGTGTCAGTATATCAAGACGCACAGATCTAAGAACTGAATCTGCATCACCTAAGCGTTCTTGCTACACACACAGGCATACTGCTGATGTCAAGTGATTGCTTCACCTCAAACTATCATCCCTTTGAACAACAGACTTAAAAAAAAGTTTTTTCATTTCAATCATTAACTCACTTAGTACTGCCAGTACAAGCAGACAGCCCAATTAGACATAAGGTCGGATATACTCTATCCATGGTCAGCCATGACCGAAGGAGGCCTACGACTACTACTGCCAGTTAGCTCCTCTAACTTTCCCCACAGACGACCCATTTGTATGGGTAAGAAATAAAATCACTGAAAAACAAATGTTTGAATTTATGAAATGAAAACTTCCTGACTGATCAGTAACATAATGAGTTAGTTTGGGACAAAATATAAAACTTCCCCCCTTCTTATGCTATCATACAATGAGATGATAAAATTATCCATATTTTTTGTTCGAAATTTGCACACACTGATGACTTGTAAATGATTCCAGGAAAGCATTAAAAGTTTGACACAAATTCAGAACGTTATATAGCTCCAAACAGGCCCTTTCCCCTAATTCTGTCTGCCTTTTCGCAGAGACGAAACTGGGTCAGACGCCACTGTTGACATGCACTGTTCATGTGAACCAGTCACCTTGAAAATACCTCTCCTGCTTGCGAGCACAGCAACACATACTGCATTTATTGGTTGCTGTGAAGAGTGGAATGGTCAATTAAGATATTCTTAGCTCATAACCTTATTATGGAAATTAGGTGCCACACCATAAATTCAAAACTACTGGAGGCCCCAATCGGGGCCATTTGTCTGAAACGGTTGTGAACAGTATGGCCCTGATCGGGGCCTTTCATCCAGAGTGAGTTAATTCTGGACAATGACTGTGAGACAAGGAGCGGGATATGGTGTCAATCCCCCCTATATGACTGGTTGAAGATTCAAGATGGTTTACTTATAAAGGGGCATACGAACATTATGTTGTACAAACATCCCTTGTAAAGAGGTATGTGAATATTAGGTTGCATAAACATCATACACAGTACGACACATGTAAACATCAAAATACACAAACCAAAAATACAGGTAGACTACACTGCGGCCTGCATGACTAGTGAAGTGTAGAAAGGTTTACAGCAGAAAAAACAAGAGAAGACAGACACAGGTGTGTGACTGACCCGGTGAGACTGGAGATGTAGGCCTCCAGGTGAGGACAGGACCGTTCAAGGTAGTTCATATTGATGGATATCTGAATCAGCTAGTAACACACACACACACACAAACACCACCACACATGTAAATATATACATAAACACAGTATATAACTACGGACAGATGCATATACATAAACACACAAACATTCATACACACAAATGGCTTGTCAAAACAGAAGAGAAACACTCTGAACTTTGTTTTATTGAATATATCATAAGTAATAAACAGTGACAAAACAAATAATTTCAAATAATAATAACACTGACTGATACTTTTCAACAACATTCCTTTATATTGTATTTATGTACTTTATCATGTGCACACACACTCAAAAACAGACTTCTGCTGATTTTAAATTGTACAGTTTACAGGTTTTTTTTTCTCTATTCTTTTCACATTTATTTTCAACTATTATCAATAGAATGAGCACTGTACGTTTTTATATTTGTATCATTCATTTTTATATATATATATATATATATATATATATATATATATATGCATATATATATGAGAGAGAGATAGAATGAGAGAGTGAGAAAGAGACACAGAGACGGAAGCACAGAGACTCTGAGAATGTGAGAGAGTGAAAGAGTGAGACAAATGACTGTGAGTAACTTGCAGCATGCTCATGCTGTTATTTGTATGCTCATAAGCCAACATGCTCTGAAAATGATGAATGTTTTGTATGGGACTGCACAAGCAGAATATGACTTGGTACATACACAGTCAGACAATTCAGCCCCTGCCCCCCCCCTCCCCCATTAACCCCTAGGCTGCCTGCATGACGAGATAACTCGTCATGGCAAGCATGTATGCTTCGCTGCCTGCATGACGAGATAACTCGTCATCGAAATATTCTGACTTTTCCCTGGTTTGCATTCACTTCCTTGGCAAAAATAGTGGTAGCTTTAGCCTGGGGAATCTCTCTAGATTCTATTCATAGCCAGAAACCCCATCTACGTCATGAAGCAGTCCTTTATCTGAACGTTTTGGTTGGGTCACTGTCCAAGCGTTTGCCTGACTTCTCTCCTCGCTCGCTCAACAAAATGTCGGACTGACGCCGTGCTCAAGACATGCGATCGTGACGAACTAAATCAACCATGATTTCTTTCTTTAGCTGATGCTCAGAAAGAATTGAAGCTTAAATTCGAAGGAGAAGATAGGGATGAACATTTATAGGACGATCTGATAGAAAATAAATGAATAATGAAGAGAGTGGCCAAGATGCGACTGTCAGTGAGTGATGCCGGCTGTACACATGTTAGCAGACGACAGATGACCGAATTAGCAGCAGAGCGATATTCTTGGCACGCAGCCAACGCGGTCTGATGAGAACTGAATCAAGTGACCGTGTGAGAGGGGTGAGGAGGAGAGGGGTGGAGACTGAGGGGGCGTGGCCTCACATCCATCTTATCACTTGGAGAAGTCACAATGTATTGTGTATCTATCTCTTAAAAAAAAAATATATATATATATTGTGGTTGTTCTAGTATGATTTTGTGTTTGCAGATATCCATTTGTCCAGAAAATATGATGTTTTTGTGCTAATTACCTGACTAATGTTTGTAATGAACAAGTTGAAAATGTGACAAAAAACAAAACACTGATTTCAAAACAACAGCATGTCACTAAAATATATATAAAATGGGAAAACAGCATGTGTTTTGTATTCTTTATTCATTTACCTTTCAGAAAATATATACTTTTATGGGTCTTTCTCCAATGACAAAGAGCACAGAATTTTTGGAAAATTTATACCCGTTTTTTGTGAAAAAACCCTGGCAAATAGATTTCACTTAAATCTTATTTTCCTGGCAGCGAAAGGGTTAAGAAAAAAAGACAAAAGAAAGAAAGAAAAAACAAAACAACAAAAAAAAACAACCCCAAACAAACAAACAAAAAAACCCAAAAAAGAAAGAAAGGAAGAAAAGAAAATGAATGAAAGAAAGGAGAGAGAAAAGAGCACCCACAATCACACATCCTTGTGTCAGTACTGAGTTATCACTCTCTTTCAATAAATACAAAAATGATGCTGTCAGACAGTGCAAGACACACATACCTTCACTGCAAGAGATGCCGTACAAATACAAGTCATACACAAGGTCCTTTTTATGTACCCCATACAAACATTCATGTGGATGCAGTACAAACCTTACAGAAGGTCATTATTTCTTATCATCCTCCACAAAATGCAGACGACATACAGACACACACACGAAAAAGGGATTTCAGAAGGCAAAACAAGGAAGTCAGGTGTGTCAAGGATCATCTGCATACATAAACTGGTGAGCAGATACTGTAGCAGGAACACACGGAACAATGCTCAGGAAAAGTTTCACAAGGAATCAAGTGAAATCAACACGGTGCACTCAAACACACTGATCATTGAAAGAAAACAATATGTGTATATACACAACAGAAACAAACAAAAACCAAAGACACACAAGCTTGTTCCTGGCATTGATACACAACACATATTTCAGTGCCAAATGGTTTTCTGATTCTTTGCAACAGTGATCATGTCAATCATACAGGTACACAAGTGCCAAGTGAAAAGGGTCCGGAGGCTTTCATATCTCTGGTCAGAAAATCAAAGCTGCATAAAAGTAAAAAGGAAGCAGGGAAAAACCTCTTCAGCATCTAGCTCAAGCTCTTCTTCCAGAGCTTCGGGAATTGCATGACGGAACTCGCCCGTTAGCTTCTCCTGCATGTCAAAACCCACATCATTATGTTAAATATTTTGTGTCAAAACCCACATCATTATGTTAAAGCTTCTGTGTGTCAAAATCATGAGGAGTGTTGACAAACAAACTGATACAATATATCTATGTTAAAGCTTCTCCTCAGTCATAACCGACACATCACTGACTTCATGATCCTCCCCTGTGAGTCAGAACTCACACATCATCATCATCATGTTCAAGCACTCCTGCGTGTTGACACCCATTCATCGTTCTATTCAAAGTAACCACAACAGAGATAGTCACACTGACATTCTTGCAGTGCATCAACAGCATGGTGGAAAGAACAAAAGATGGGACTCAAACTTCGTAAAGATTTTGTGTTAAATCAGAAGAAAAAAAGAAGATACAAATAAAGAAAAAAAAAAGTTGGAAAATATTCATTTCCCATGTAATGTTAAAATAAATATGAATGTAATATACATCATAAATTGTATTGTACTGTATTATTCTTCAGTCACAACAGGTTTCTCTGTGTGAAATTTGGGCTGCTCGCCTCAGGGAGAGTGCGTCGCTACACTGACAGCGCCACATTTTTCTTCTGCCTGCCTATCAGAGTGTATATGTATATGTATATATATCTATATCTATCTATCTCTATACATATGTACATGTGTGTGTGTGTGTGTGTGTGTGTGTGTGTACCGCATATTCATTTTTTATTCCACTTACATAACTTATAAGACTATAAAGCAAACTTGTACAGAAGCTGATAATGGCTTGTTAGTATCTAAAACAAGCACAAACGTACAGTTTGTTAAAAAAAAAAAAAAAGAAAGAAAAAAAGAAACAAAAAAAAAGGAGGTTAGTTTGGGGTGATATATTATGACAACTACACATAGTTTTCTTGGTTCTGCAATCCACTACACTGTACGTGTAAACTGGCAATACCTCAGATGTCCAGTTTGGCTTTGTAACAAGTCTTGCCTGTCAAATACACATGTACATCATTCATCATTTCTGTCCCATCCTGTCTTGCTTCTCTTACGTAAAGGTAATAGCCCCCACATGGGTCACTCGCTCACATTTTCACAGCAAGGCAATAGTTTTTTTGAAAGCAAAAGAACACCACCTTAAAAAACCCAAAAACAACAACAACAAACAAACACAAAAAAACACAAAAAACCCCCACTCTAAACATCAATAACCATAAACAAGCCAACAAAAGAGGAAGCATGTAAGTATATTCCAAACCCACCAACCAACCCAAAAGTATGAAAAACAACAACCCAAAAACAACAACAAAAAATGCCACCAACAACAGAAGCAGAATCATCTACTCCAAATTCTGGTCCTCACACTACATTTTACAAACATCTACAATGTGTTGCGTCAGGACACTTGAGATGAACCAAAGAAAAGCCAGCACAAAACTTAAAGCAGCTGATGTACAATACACAAATATCACATGAATGACTTTCTAAGAGCAGTGCTGGAACTGACTGGGTACAGAAAAATGCACCCGAAGCAAGCAAGTAGCTCAAAACGTACTCCTACATAAATAAAATTCCTACTGTTCCTCAACACACAAAACACCATTTCTAATTCTTATTAAAAATATACAAACAAAAAAGAACCATAAGTTTTCGACTGAAGGCAATATTTCTCCCTTGACCTTCTCCCCTGCACCTTATACATAAATGCACCTTTTCAGCTGGTAAAGTAAGTCATTTTCCAGCATATATCACAAAGAGCACAAGCTAATAAACAATATGCTGATAAAGGGGAAAAAAGGGGGAATGGGGGTAAATTTGTAATGTTAGGAAATCTATTTACTCTCAATGTGATGAAAACTGTCACCATTAGTGACACTGCTTTTCTTATCTTTTTGTCATGAGTCACAGAGTTGATGCAGTCATATCATAAAACGACAGGAAGAATTACAGAATGTATTGCCTTACTTTGCCACTTAACTCTCCATGATAAATTAAAAAACTTACTGTCACTAAGTTATGCTAAGTTTGCTAAGCCTTAAGAATTTTCCTAAGTGTATGGAAACACAGACTTGGATATATTGTTAATGAGAAGTAAACTTAAGTCACTTGTGCAACCCAACCCAGATCATTAATGCATGCCAATCAAGCATGCTGTTTTTATCAATCTCGTCACTTTCAATCCTTGCAAACTGAAAAACAAAATTTTAAGGAAGAAACGAACAAAACGTCTGAAGCAGAAGAAGACAACAAAGAAGAGAGAGAGAGAAAGGACAAATAAAGTACAAAAGAAAGAAAAGAGAGCGGAATAGCAAAACTCACAGCTGTGGATCTCAGGGTGGAAGACATCTTCTCCACAGCTTTTTCCCACAGTTCATCCATGTGGGACCTGGTCACCAGACCCTGGGTTGTGTGCAGGATGTGGTCCTCCACCACGAAAAACCTACACCCCAGACAAATTATTTAGATATTTGTATAAGCAAATGACATGCTGTTGGTAAGAGAATGATATGCTGTTGTATTTCTTGTCTGCTGAGTTTATGTTTTAAAGGACCTGGATTGTAATGTTAGCACAATGTTTTTGTTTTGTTTTTCGAATGCAACTGTTTGACAGAGAAGTGATGTCCAGTGCCACAGATTATTCTTGCAACTGTGTTGGAGGAACATATCCATTCACAAATATAATGCACATTTCTGACAGAAAAATGATGTCTAGCGTTTTCTTTGAGCAGTATGTCAATTCATACACCAACAATTATCACTGAAGTGATATACTGATGACATCTGGTTACTTCTCATCCTTCTTAACTCGACTAACTGAAAAATCAAAATCTAATATTTCATAATTTTCTGCCTGCTCTCAAACTACATTTTACTCCACTGATGTATCAAGTAATTTATATAAGCTGAAAAAGTCAGACCAGATGGTAAAAACATCTGAAGATTATCAACGTCAATGCTGATTGTGGAAAATAAAATCATTTTTTAGGTATAATAACAAGGCCTATTATACTGACATTTAAATAAATACTGAATAGGTAATTTCAAATAGCACATAAAAGCCGTATTTCTTCCCCTCTCTTCCACCACTGTACATATCAACCAAGGTACTTACCCAACAACGTCATGAAAATATTTCTTGAAGGCTTCTATACTTTCATGCTGAAACAGATACAAAACCTTAAATATCAATGTCAGCAGTAGGATCAGGCAAAGTTGTCAAGTGTCAAATAAATGGGCCAGTGTCTTAAACAACCAATTCATTTCATTATCACTCTCCCCTTCTACTGAGCAGCAGAGGAAACATCCTGTGAGAACCACTGATAGCCTGCATGTACAATGTCTAACAGCTCAACGATGCCATTCGCTATGATCCTCATTCTGACTGGTATGGCTGTCACTTCATTCAATTCACTTCTTTCTACACTGCAGGGCCAGGGACAAATGCTGGCAAACTCTTATTTCCTGAGTGATTTCTTACATTTCACCAGATAATTCTTTATTCATAAACTGCAAACCAAATCGGTGTTCAATCACTGTTCCAACTCTGAAGTATCGTTTTGGGTTATCAGTGACTTTTGCATTGAAGTTTTCCTCTTAAATGGCACAGAGAAAATGGCTGTGATAATCTAAAACTTACAAAGGGAAAGCTAATGAGTGCACACACATAAAATGAAGAGAATTAATATCTTCTTTTGCCACCTGGTGCTGCTCATCTTTACTTTTTCCTGACTAAAGCTAACAACCAATTTCCCACTAAGATTCCAAAACCACCCCTAAGTTCAGACTTTTCTTTTGTACTTCACAATTTGCCATGATGGGATTAGTCCAAAAGGTTTGATTCCTTACCATGTTGTGGGGAGTCTGTAGTGAAAGACGTGCCTGTTTCCATCTTTGCTGGCGGTAGTAGAATTCAAATTCATCTCTGTCACCCTAAAAAACACACACACTCAGTATATAAAATAATTTAATGATGCTGATCATGCAGGCAAAATGTAGATGAAGTTTTGGACAGGTTCATACCATGCTGTTGATCTGAAAATCTACGCCTCTCATGGCAATGTTCAACAATATTTTCGAAATCTTAAATCCACAATGTTTCCAGGTAAATAGCTGCTAAGTATGTGCATATTATACAAATTGATCTTTTCTACCATATCATTATTAAGTACATGCACATAAAATGGGCCTTTTCTGCCAAACTATCAGGTGTTCTGTGTTTGTAAACATCACAAAATCTGATATTAATAACTCTGCCGTGACCTCAAGGACTGACTACATTTTACGGTCTGTAAAAAAAGGAAAAAAAAGTAAAATAAAGAAAAAAACTTCACTTACCAGAACTGCATAAATGTGTAAACATCTGTAGACTGGAGAGAAGTCCACCAAGTCCTGAGCACTTAATTCCTTCAAAGTAAGAAAAGACAGGAAATGTAAGAAAGAAAAGGGAAGATGACTGGGTTTCTTATCTTTTCTCATCTAATCAACATCATACCATTAACAGTACATGTAAATTGCTACAAGACAAGCAAATAGTTACAAAACATCTCCCTCTGGTGGCATAAAAAGATCTGCGGAGAGATGTAAAATGTCCATCAGATCCTCCAGTTTGAAAGAATCTATTGTCCACATGATACACACACACTCTCCTACAACCCAATCTATTCAAAAACAAGTAAAAGCTCTTGTTAAGCTCTTCCCCTGGTTTAGATATCTTTTTCTTTCCTTTTTTTTTACCAATCAGCAGTTCTAGTGCACTGAAGTCACTCCTAGATTTCCTAATAAATATTGCTGAGAGTCCAACAGTTTTTCTTTATCTTTACTACATTAAAACTAACCATCAAAACAGTTCAAAATAAAAAAGACCAATCATTTTAACAATTTTGCAATCAAGCCACCTTGACTGAATGTATACAAGAAATCGGTGTGGGACAGAGAGATGCTTTGTTGAGAGGAAACATAGGCGAAGAAATCAAATACAAAAAATGGAGACAGAGGTACACCCTAAAATTTCGTCTTCTATTACTATAAGTCCAGCTTCAGTATCCAGTCACTCTAGTCAACATCAAACAAGCAAAACAAACTGTTACAGGGTTAAAAAAAAAAAAAAAAATCTTTGAGTGAACAAATTTGTCTGCATACATCTTCCTCCTCATCGTCATCCACTATAGATGGCTCAGGCGGGTGGTCTACCTCCCCTGTGAAGGGGTTGGGGGGAGGTGGTGCTCGCCGTTTCTTTACTCTCTTCTTGGCAATGGTGGGATCCATGTTGTTCTGTTCAGCAGCCTGCAACAAATTTTATTTCTTTTTTTTTCCTTTTCCAGACTTTATCAGAATGAACCATTTCACATATAAAGGGGGTTACCTTTGTGTTTAAGTTTATTTCATAGGCCAAACTCTGACATAAAAATTTTTACACAGTGGAAGAAATGGAAGTATACTAACACCATAATTTGTAAGGGGTCACTGTTTAGAATCCATCAAACCTTTAGTGGGAAAATAACACTCTTATCAGGGTAAACATATAATTTGCAGCAGACATATCCCACAATATAACCTATCTTTTATAAAAATGTCACATGATGTTGGATATTCTTTTTTGAAATAAACTTCTGGTACATGTGTTCTGAAACTGCACTTCTAACAGCGTGAGATGACCCAAAAGACAACAAAAGAAGAAAGAAAAAAAAAAAAAAAAAAAAGAAAAAGAAAAGAAAAAAAAGAGTGAAGGGTGGAGAGAGAGAAGACTTTGGCACTCTATTGTCATTACCTGCAAGGGTCTATTGACAAGGAGTGGACGGGCTATTTCTGTTTAACACAAGTATAGCAGAACACATTCTGCTTGCTCCAGTAATACCTCTCACACACCATGACACAATCTTTTCAAAGTTCCTCAAAATTAAACAAAAGGGGATGGGGGGTGGGGAGAGAGAGCTATTCACTGACTTGTACAAAGTCTAAAAAAGAAAAAGAAAAAAGAGAGAATCATTTTCAGATTGTGTATCACCCTGAAATTTAGACAAAAAGGTGCTTCATAATGCTAGAGCTGTAACTTGAAATGACAAACTGTGCAATGCACACACACACACAAACATACACACAAAAACTAACATATACACAATCATTCATGTCAACAAACCCCTATTAAGACAGGTCAGTGCCACAAAATCACATGTACGCATACATGTGTGCATAACATTTGACAAAAACATATGAATACACACACATACACAAATACATTTGCACACATGCATGTGCGGATAACATTTGACAAAAACATACGAACACACACACATACACAAATACATCGCACACACAAAAACATTCACACACACACACAAACATGTTTGCATATATACACACCAAACACACATACAAACGCACATGCACACAACAAACATGCACACACACCACACACATAAGTTTCAAACACACACACACACTCACATACACACAAGCACCCACTCACTCACACTAACACACCCTACCCACCAACACACACGGAGATCAATAAATCCCAACCACTGACATGTTTCATGGCGACCTCCCCGATTTTAGTGGAGTGCTTGCGGATACTCTCCAGGAAGTCCTTGAGCTCTGACATGGACGCCTCCTGGATCTGCTGGCGCAGTTTGGGGATGGCGTCGGCCATGGTCTGGGAAAACCAGTGGGTCATGACCCGGGGCAGGTACGTGTGCTCGAGCTGCTCCAGAGTCTTCAGTGCCGGGTAGTACCTGGTATCACATCCCCACGCACGATATTATTAGATTGATTGTTATGTAAAACGTGTAAAGCCACATCTACATGCATTGTTACTGGATCGACTGTTTGAAAGACGCCTAAAGCCACATCCCCATGCACTGTATTACTGAATCAATTTTTATGTAAAACACATAAATTCACATCCCTATGTTCTGTGTTACTGGATCAACTGTTATGTAAAAGATACAAATTCACATCCCTATGTACTGTGTTACTGAACTGACTATTATGTAAAACAAATAAATTCACATCCCTGCCAATGTATTATTTGATCAATTGTTACGTAAAACACATAAATGAAATGAAAACTATATTATCATCCCAAATTAGAGAAATTTGGCCAGGTGCATTACCATGACAGGCAAGTACTCAACATGGAAACTTTATTGTAAAAACAGATGTATTAAATATATGACAAAGACAGATGTTAAAACATTGCATACATTTCATACATCCACTCCACACATTGCAGGTAATATCTTTAATGTTTTCGAAAACAGGAAGAATCAATAAACATATTTCAAATATACATACATATCATAAACACAGCATACTGTATTGCATAACGATTATAGAAAAATCACAATAAATAATAAACATACACATACTGAGCTGAAATTTCCCTCTCCCTGAAATATGCTACTGTCTGGTTGACCTATAAACAGACTGCAGATATAAGGAAAGCTAGTTACAGTCAGCAAGCGAAGATAGTGGTGTAAGAGAAATTGGGGTGGGAGAGAATTTGTTAACAAAGAATTCTTCCATGACTATAACTGCTGCTTTTTTCCATACAGTAACCACAGTAACCAATCACACACACAGAGGTACAAGACGCATGCACACACACTACAGTTTGAAAGAAATTACCTTTTATTTTTCATCTGTTCTTGAAGTTTTCCATACATCTCAAGTACTGAAAAGACAAGGTGAAAAAGGTTTCATCAATGCTCAGACAAAACAGAAAATAGTGCAAAACTAACATCAAACTTGCAGGATGAACAAGAGGTTTGGAAATGATTCTGCAATCTTTATGTTTATATATGTTCACCATTGTAAAAAGTCACCAAGAACAACAAAACAGAAAACAAACACACCAGGCACAATAATAAAAAAAAAAAGTCTGGGATATCACTCAAG
The DNA here is from genome assembly GCF_041734735.1 of Babylonia areolata. Classification (NCBI taxonomy): domain Eukaryota; kingdom Metazoa; phylum Mollusca; class Gastropoda; order Neogastropoda; family Buccinidae; genus Babylonia; species Babylonia areolata. Next base: position 53,970,336 of record NC_134877.1, read on the forward strand.
AACATATGTAAAAAAAGAAAAAAAAGAGTTTAGAATAGCACCATGTAAAGCAGTGACAAGTTTTATGAGCTGAATAAATTGGAAACTCATTCCAGACAAACAAGGTTTTTTTTTGTTTTTTGTTATTGTTTTTTTAGCAGCAAACTGCTGCTGTTTCAAAGAATTTTAACTGACTAGCATTTTTAACTTGCAAGTTTCCTCCTAGTTTTAGGTTTCCTCCTAGTTATAGGTTTCCTCCTTACCTCAAGCGAAAAACAAAGTTTTATGTTCTTTTATGCAAAGATTGATGGCAGCATACACGTTGCAAGAGTGAGTGATAACCAGGCCATCTCATCTTCTTCCCAAAGAAAGATTACATCATTTTCATTCTTGCTAAACAATTATTTTACTGATCAAGTTGATGAATTAAAGCATAAATGCTGATGCTGGGACTGCAACAGATGACCTCAGCTGTGGCTGTGAATAGGGGATTCGTAATGAGCAGTGTGGGAAAAATGCCACTGAAAAAGTGCAAATGATGGGGCAGCAAAAAAAAAAAAAACAAACTAAGAAAGTGCATAAAAGCAAACCTGGCAAGCAGAGGGACAGGTTTTCAACGGCCTGTGTGATGTTTTTCTGCACCCTCCTGCACTTAATCAGCTTGTCCCCAATTTCCAGCAGGGGACCACAGGACTTCTGCAGTTCCCCGTCAAGGTGTTTGATTTCTGTCTGCAACATGGGACAGGTTTACAGAAAAAATTTAGTTCCATCAGTTTCCCCAGTTCTTACTCTAAAATACTGATGACATATCTAACTGTAGTGTTATAATATTGGTGGTTAGTACAGCACTGCCCTTCACTGCACTGTGTTATATCCATCTGAAAGAAAAGGAAAAAATAAAGATGTGAAGTATTGCATTACACTGTATTGCATATGTTGCTCTGTATGAAGCTGACAGTGAAAGCAAGTTGAAATACTTAAAAAAAAAAGTTTTGATATACTCTATTATATAAATTGTATCATTTTTGGCAAAATGCTAGGTATGAAAGCAGTTAATTAGTATTGTAACTTATGTTACAATCACAAAAAATCTTTAAATGACTGTATGAACATAATACAAAGCAAAGCATACATTTTTTTCTTCTTCTTTGTTTTAAGTGGGTAGGTGGAGAGGTGTTGGGGTTGAACGGAAAATAATGATTAATTACTGAAATATCTTGAACTGAAATGATGACAGTAATCATAAAGAAAAATAAAATATACTGGATAAACACTTATTCTGACAAAAACATTCTTCGTTTTCATTATTACATTGTGGATTCAGATGAATATGCATATCCCTGATTTTTTCATGAATACATTATTTCATACCTAAACTGACAATTTCTACCCGTACCATTGGCCCTGTGTTCAAACTTCACTTCAGGGCATTTTCAACCATTTAAATTGGCCACAACTTCCCTTCTTAAAACAGTCAAACAAGAAAAAAACAAGAACATAAGTCATAAGCCATCTGACATATTAGATACAGGTGTCATTTGTTTGACTACAAAACACCTTCAACAAAATATAATCTGTGTTCCTTGGATACTATTTATTAGAAGTGGGTTTGTTAAAGTATAGATGGCAACATGCTATTCTTTCTTTTAGCTGAAGTTTGACTGAAAGAATTATCATGATTTGATCATGAAGATGCAAAACTGGACAGAAAGCTTTCACTGTATCTATATACCTTGAGACTGGCGGCATCACCGCCAACCTGTTGCAGTTCTCGAACAGAATCAATGAAGCCCTGGTAATGGTAATTGCACATCCGTTCAATGTCCCGATCATGGCTTTTGATTCTGTCTTCCAACTTCTCTTGGAACTGTTCCACATCGTCACCATCATACACTGCCCTGAAAGATATACATAATTACTTACTTTACAAAGTTCATATAATGCCCTGAAAGATATCAAAACACCAACATAATAGTTTTTTTTTTTTAAATACAGTACTTTACAAAATGAGTCAACGTAAAATGTCATTATGAGATGCTGTAACACTCACTATATAATGAGTACAAATAAAACTTGAAATGTGCTACACACATTGGAGGGTGGGCCTGTAGCAATGTATCTGCCTTGTAAGTGAGAGAACCTGAGGACACAGGATCAAATCCCACATTTACCAGAATGTTCTTCCTATCCAGTAGACCTTGAGAGGTAGTCTGGATGCTGTTCATTCAGATGAGACATTATACCCAGGTCCCATCTGCAGCAGGCACTTAGTTCACACATAAGTACCCACAGCAACAAAAGGGATGTTCTTGGCAAAATTTTGAAGAAAGCATGTTGACAGAATACAAAACTTTTTACACTTCCGGACAGACAAAGAGGGAAAAAAAACTCTTCTCACTGCATTACAAACATTCCTGTACTATGCTGTGCTTGGTGTCTGTGCATTAACATTCTGATAACATCATGTTTATTATCATTTTAATGCATTAAGTGTACTAAATAGGGTCAGAACTCAGATGACTGTCATCTTCAGCCCATCACCTGAAATGTTCAACACTCTTCCTGCCATTTGTCAACAGGACTGATCAACAAAACAGAAAAAAACGCCTAATGAATGAAGTTAAACTACTTTTTATCTCCCTGAACAGCAGATACAGATGAAGTCATTATGGAAAAGTTGTATATTTGTATATTTAGAACTTATATGCAAGATTAGTGACCTTGAATGACACTAGAATTGAATGAGTGGTTAAAAGCTGCTCTTAGACTGTTCTACCCAGGTAGGCAGCCTGTTGTGCAGGCTCAGTTTCAGTTTCTCAAGGAGGCATCACAGCAGCATAACGCAACGCACTAGTCAGGCCTTCAGTGCATGCGTTTATAGGTGTGTACCTATCACAGTGGATTTCTTCTTCAGAAATTTTCCAGAGGACAACACTTTTTGTTGCCATGAGTTTTTTTTTCAGTGTGCCAAGTGCATGCTGCACACAGGACCTTGATTTTATCATCTCATCTCAATGACTAGATGCTCAGTTTCACTTTTCCAGTCAAACGTAGGAAAGAGGGCGAAAGTGGAAATTGAAACCAGACCTTCATGAACACTGGTTTGGCAGATAAGCATCTTCACCTTTCTGCCACTCATACAATGTAACAATCCATATCAATCAATGACACCTTGTAGAGCTACTATGTACAAAACATATTGCAATGTCAACATCATGAGATAATGGATTGAACTCAATATTTCATTTTACATGTCTTCTCTTCTTCAAATCCATGCAGAGAACTTTTCTGGTGTATGCATCTAAAACAGGTTGGTCAAAATTCTTTAAAATATATTTTCTTATGTTCTGGCAAAGGGACTAATTCTTCTCAGAGAAGAAGTTCTTTCTGTCAAAAAAGCATGACACACACATCTGGGAGTTACAGAGTTCGGGAGAAACAGAGAAAGTGAGATAAAAACAATTTCATGAAAATAGTTAAATATACATGTATAAATCTATGCCTTTATTATTTATTGTTTAATATCCAGCAATTTGTAGACAGAATTATGGGTGAAATGTAAAAAGAGAAAGCGCACGCGAGAGATAGAGAGAGAGAGAGAGAGAGAGAGAGAGACAGTGACAGAGAGTGTCAAAGTGAGAGAGCAGTCTAAAAACATACATAATAATCTGTTATCCCCAGTGCAACCAATCTACAAGAGTCATCTGTGTGTGTGTGTGTGTGTGTGTGTGTGTGTGTGTGTGTGTTGATTGTACTTCAGGATCTAGAAAGGATGGAGAAACAGACAGAATTACAAACATTGCACATTAAAACACACAATGGGTCATTTATGGTGACCCACCAATGTTTGTGTAAAAAAAAAAAAGCATCACATAACTTCTTATTCCATCAAAATCTAACCT
>NC_134877.1:53981716-53984216 GCF_041734735.1 Babylonia areolata
GGTTTCGCGAACTGCATATGATTACTTTCATGATCGTTCAGCATGAATACATTTTCATCGAAATAGTCTATGAGAAAAAAAAAAAAAAAAAAAATCCCATCTCCACCTTGGAGCTTTCACACAGACCAGACAGCTAGCTAAAGAGAGAAACGCCCGCCTCTGATCAATATCACCCTACACTTGTGCTGACTTTGAACTGTCGGTAACACTCAAGCCTTTTCAACTTGCAGTCTTTTGAAGTCCTAGGATTACCCCGCACACAGGGATCTCACGACCATTGTCATGCATATTCTTCTTCGTTCGTGGGCTGCAACTCCCACGTTCACTCGTGTGTACACGAGTGGGCTTTTACGTGTATGGTCGTTTTTTTGTTGTTGTTTTTTACCCCACCATGTAGGCAGCCATACTCCGTTTTCGGGGGTGTGCATGCTGGGTATTTTCTTGTTTCCATAACCCACCGAACGCTGATATGGATTACAGGATCTTTAACGTGCGTATTTGATTTTCTGCTTGCATATACACACGAAGGGGGTTCAAGCACAAGCAGGTCTGCACATATGTTGACCTGGGAGATCAGAAAAATCTCCACCCTTTACCCACCATCAGGCGCTGTTACCGAGATTCGAACCCGGGACCCTCAGATTGAAAGTCCAACGCTTTAACCACTCGGCTATTGCGTCCGTCGTTGTTATTATGATCATGATCATTATGATTACGATGATGATTATTATCATTGTTGTTGTAATGACTTGTGGATATGTATGTGTGTCAGAGTGCGCGCATGTGTATGTCAGTGTGTGTGTGTGTGTGTGTGTGTGTGTGTGTGTGTGTGTGTGCGTGCGCGCGCGCGCATATGTGAAAAGACATCAAATGACTGAAAATACTACTACTGCTATCACTACTTCTACTACGACACACACACACACACACACACACACACACACACACACACACACACACACAGAGTCCTTTTAAAACAGATATGCAAACGTTAACGGGAACGATTGTAAATCATGAAATAGTAAGAAATTTCATAGTCCGTCGCGGATAGTCAAGCAATTAACTATTAATTAAGCAAAGCAGTCAGCCACAAGAGCCAGTCAATCAGCCCCACTGAGCACCATGCTCCTTGTCAGACTCAGAGAGCTCAGCAAACCAAACCAAAGCGGAAAGGAACCACATGACCGCACCTGCGTAGCCTGTTAGCTCGCCAGCAGTTTCGTCAGGTCGTCACTCTCAGTCTCACAGCCACCACACAATACAACCATTTTGTGTGTGTGTGTGTGTGTGTGTGTGTGTGTGTGTGTGTATGTGTGTGTGTGTGTATGTGTGTGTGTGTGTGTGTGTGTGTGTGTGTGTGTGTGTGTGTCTGTGTGTCTGTGTGTCTGTGTGTGTCTGTGTGTGTGTGTGCCTCAGTTGCATGCAGTCTATGGATCACACCTTCTCCTTTGTTGTTTTTCTTTCACTTTTTTAATTTTTATAAAGTCCTTCACATGAGATTTCTTCATCGGCCGAAACACACACACACACACACGCACGCACGCACACACACACACACACCACACACACACGCACGCACACGCACACACACACAGAATATCATTTATATTTGTAGCTTTCTCTAAGTATATCTAGATAGGATTATATCTTTATATACACACAACACAACACAATACACACACACGCGCGCGCGCACATACACATACACACACACGCACGCACACAATAATGCGCAATTCTGTGTCTGAGTGTTTTTGTATTCATGGACAATTTCTTTTCCTCAATTTTAGTATTTGATGTATGTTTACATTCGTCTGGGCTTATAATTGTTTCAGTGTGTATTGTTTTCTGTTGTGTGAATAGCCGTACAACCAACCAACCAACCAAACACCCAACCAATCAGCATGCAGACCAGGTAACTGACAGACCGACCAAGTAACCACTCAAACACTGTCACCCAATCGATCAGTCGATTATAGTGTTATATGAATCCCCGGTCGTTTGTTTCCTCGTGTATTGATCATGTTAGATTCTTGCGATAGTTTTTTTATTTTAAAAAATGTCTGAGAGGTAAGTCTAAATCAAAAGCCATCAGACACACACACACACACATACACACGCGCACGCGCGCGATCTCACACACATACACGTACACACACACACACACACAGGGTCATGTACCACTCACAGAGACACACACACACACACACACACACACAGTCACAAGCAACCCCCACGCCAATCCCCCGCCCCACCTGCCACCCACCCCTCCACTTCCGCCCAGCCAACTATCACTCGTGGGAAGACGTAACAATGGAGACTACAAGTACTACTAGTACTACTACTACTACTACTATTACTACTACTACGACGGCGACAGCAGCAACTGCTGCTCCTATTGTTGCCACTTCTACGGCTGCTGTTGCTTGTGCTTGTGCTTGTGCTTCTGCTGCTGCTGGTGCTGGTGCTGGTGCTCCCCCTTCTACTACAATACAACACA
>NC_134877.1:53986716-53989216 GCF_041734735.1 Babylonia areolata
ACGTGTATACAAAAAACACATTATCTCTTTCGTCCCCATTCCCCGAACAATCTCTCTCTCTCTCTCCCCCCCCTGTGTCTGTCTGTCTGTCTGTCTCCCTGTGTCTGTCTGTCTGTCTCTGTGTGTGTCTCTCTCCCTGTGTTTGTCTGTCTGTCTGTCTGTCTGTCTGTCTGTGTGTGTCTCTCTCTCCCTGTGTTTGTCTGTCTGTCTCTGCCTCTGTGTCTCTCTTTCTCCAACGACACAACACGTATTTAACATAATCAGTAAGCACTAAAAGGGCAGCAAGTGAACATCATTATCCACATGATGAAGGTAATTCAAAAGATGATGGCTGGGGCTTCAATCATTGATGGAGGGGGACAGGAGGCTGCAGACATGGGTTTGTAGGTCAGGCCATGAGTGAATTTAAACAGACAGTGTGGATGTTGGCGGGGGTGGGGGTTGGTGGGGGTGGTTGGACGGGAGACAAAGAGGAATATACAGAAAACTGGAACAGTACAGTTAACAGTATGTAAATATGAAAATATAACATCAATTAACACATTAATAAACAAGATGAAGAACAAAAACCGAAGACAAACAAACAAACAAGGAACAGCAGCAACAACAAATCAGTGCAAGAATGTATCTAGGTTTCATGAGAGAAACACTTATTGGATAATGTAACAGGGTTTGAGCAATTTCGAATAACAGCATCTGGTTGGGCATTCAGAAAAAAAAGGTCTGTTAAAATTCCTGTTTTTGACATTAATGAAGGACGGGCGCAATAGCCGAGTCGTTAAAGCGTTGGACTGTCAATCTGAGGGTCCCGGGTTCGAATCACGGTGACGGCGCCTGGTGGGTAAAGGGTGGAGATTTTTACGATCTCCCAGGTCAACATATGTGCAGACCTGCTAGTGCCTGAACCCCCTTCGTGTGTATACGCAAGCAGAAGATCAAATACGCACGTTAAAGATCCTGTAATCCATGTCAGCGTTCGGTGGGTTATGGAAACAAGAACATACCCAGCATGCACACCCCGGAAAACGGAGTATGGCTGCCTACATGGCGGGGTAAAAACGGTCATACACGTAAAAGCCCACTCGTGTACATACGAGTGAACGCAGAAGAAGAAGAAGAAGACATTAATGAAGGAGAGCTCTTGGGAAGCTGTGGGAGAGATCGCAGCATGATGGTGTGGACGGCAAATGTATTCCTCACTACAATCTGTGCAAGACTACTGAGAAGCTCCAAAGTGTTCGCTCTGCCTGACACAAAAATCATGACGAACGGATCATAGCCATCACACACAGTATTTGTTCTTTTATTTTTTCATGACTTCGGGATCATGATTTAACTGTGTATAATGCGATTGCAATCGCGCCTTATTTCCTCTTCTAAACTGGGATTAAAATCAGGCCGTGCCCGTGTAATGCGATTGTCACTGTGGCGAATTTTCTCTTCTATGCTGGGATTATTATCATGCTACATTTAATACGATTGTGTTTGTGGCTCATTTTATCTTCCAGTCCCTGTTCCAGGGCTGGGTATGATTCTTAAGGTTTACACAGTTTATCTTTCCCCCATGTTGTACATTTCGGTGCGATAAGCTACCACGTGGTTACCGGAGGTGTGTGCATGAATTAATCAAGAGACTGGATAAAATTAATGTGTGTGAATTCACAGACGCTTCAAGTTCATGGGCGTGTCTAATGCAGGGTGTGAGAAAGGAATGTGTGCAATGTTCACATGCGTAATGCTTCTTCTGCGTTCGTGGGCTGCAGCCTCCACGTTTTTACGAGTTTTATTTATCTATTTATGTACTTATTTATTTAAAAAAACAAAACAAAAACAAAACAACAACAACAACAAAAATGTGTATGACCGTTTTCACCCTGCCATGTAGGCAACCACGCTCCGTTTTCGGGCGTCACACGGGTTTACGACGTGGCTAGTAAGGAACTGACGTGCTGATAGACGTAAGGGTGCGGCGTTGTGGTAGGTAGGAAGGTATAGGAAGATAGAGGTATTCGTGTGTGGGTGTCAAAGGGGCGTGGACAGGGTATGAAGTATGGCGTATGGTTGTGCGGGTAGGCGACACCCACCCACACATTATTATTATTATTGTTGTTGTTGTTGTTGTTATTGTCATCTTGTTCTCTTCTTTGGGTGGTGGTGGTGGTGGTTCCTCTCCTTGCTCAAATGTACTTCATAGGCCTTAACTGTGAGCATTTCTCTTCCATGTGTTCTTTATCAAAACGATGTTGTGATACTCCATGCTCCAAGAAGAAAAGTAAAAGGTTGAAAAAACAACAACAACAATAAACAAAAAACTTGAAACTTGAGGCGCGTTTCTTACACGCAAGTTAAGCAAGGTTCTCGCGAGACACACTAGGAAGGAGCGTTTCTTTTTATCCACCTCGCGGCAAGAGTGGCTAGGTTCTCGCGAGACACACTAGGAAGAAGCGTTTCTTTTTATCCACTTCGCGGCAAAGGTGGCTAGGTTCTCGCGAGACACACT